>NC_090818.1:67958148-68008148 GCF_000390325.3 Nicotiana tomentosiformis | reverse complement strand
AAAGCTTTACATTTCAAAACTTTAGAGGAGGAGGAAAGAAAAAATAAAAAACGAAGATTTTGAAGGAAAAATCTGCACAATGCTCTGCGGCAAGGAAGGATTCGCATAAAAAATTGAACTACGTTTGCGAGAAACTGCAAACCCACGTTACGTGAGAAAGGGGGAGAAGGCACAAGCATCGCGTGGGAAAGGTGGGGCACGCGAGTAATAAATGTTAAATTGGGTCAAATTGGGTCATTTTCAAAAAGGAGCATTTTTGCCTTTAAATATTCAAATGGGGCTCTAAGTGTCCTTTTTGCTAAAGTAATTACAGCACTTACTGCCTTATTGTCAAAAGGTGAATGCTCAGCTTCAATAAGAACTTTACCCTCCTAGATGATGTATTCGTTTTTATTTTTCATGTTCGAATAGTGCCTTGAAAATAGATAGTCAATTTTCGGATTGATAATTGAACAATAGTCAGCATTTGCAAAGTCATTGGAAAATAGCCACTATTTTATGCGGAACTAAAATCAGGACAAAAATACCCTAGCTAAAATACGAAAAACTTCAGCATAATATGATGGGCTATGAAGCTCCTGCGTATAAACTTCTAGTATATTATGTTGAACTCCAGCACATTATGAAATTCTAACGCATTATGCTGGAATCTCATAAGTAAAAAATTTGAACTCCAAAATATTATACTGGAATTTTTCCAGATTTTTAAGGGTGTTTTTGTACAAATATTGTTTTTACAAGAAAAAGTGATTAAATTTCGATTACTTTTGAAATTGTGGCTAGTTATCAATTAGTAGTTGTAAATCAGGCCATTTCTATCTTTTTCCAATAGTTCACCTCTTATTATTTGAACATCCCTTACTCAAGACTATTCACCCCTTTAACAATATAGCACAAGTAATTAGAAAGAATATTCACATTTTTCAAATTTGGAAATAAGAACAACTACTATTACTCCCAGAAAATGGGGTAAATAACATGTAGCTCAGTCACTTGTACAAGGTCAAATCTTGTGTCTGACTGAGTACAGAAAAAAAAAAAAAGTAAGCAGACATCGATTTGACTTAACAAGTTCAAACAAGATACTCAAGAAAAAATCCTGCACATTAACTATGTTGGATGCTATATATAATGTTACAAGCATTGGCTAAGGGTTAGAAAAATACTACCATATGGTATGTAATATTTATAATGGACTGTACATAGGAGCAAGAGGCTGAAATATCTATCACCTAGGATGAATGGAAGGAACAACACCACTGACAAGGTCACTACCGGACACATCAGCTGAAACATAAGGATACTTCATAGCTGAGGTTGAGGATGGAGTGCTGCTATCCTTTTCACTATCAGTGACCAGGGAATCTCTAATTATAGAGTCGGATTCGGGCATCATAAGCCGTATGTTTTCCAGTTCTCGAACCACTTCTGCCATTGATGGCCGAGCTTCTGTCTCTTCTTGGCAGCATTTGAGAGCCAGATTAATGAACTTTTCCACACATTCCGAAGGATAAGATCCCATCCGATCATCAAAAACATTGAATATCATACCAGAACGGTATGCAAGGTTGACCTGTAGATATCCAGTACAATATATCCATGAGATCATACAACAGGAACTAAATTATGTGAAATGTAGTATGTTTTTTTGAATTAGTTATTTTCAGGAAGAGGCAAGCATAGCCCGTGTGAAGGTGGAATCTGCACGAATAACCTTGAGCTTATTCCTCAAATCCCCTATGTTTTAACACTTCCAAGACAATGTCTCCTGGCTTACTCTGGAGAATATGGAAATGTCTAGATGACAAACGAATTTAGACAGAATATATATGTTAGCCTAATTGTGGACAGGCAAGCAGTAAGACAGTACCTCCCGAACAATGTTCTTGCCATGTGAAATTGGCTGCATTCCAGTGAGCAGCTCAAGGAATACAACACCAAGGCTGTAAACGTCACTCTTGTCTGTCAACTTATGAGTTAGGAAATACTCTGGGTCAAGGTATCCCTGCAGAGAACAGGTCTTAGAGTTACAAATTTGTCAGTTGGAGGAACTTTGTTTGAGTTAATTTTGTGCATACGGTAATTGGACAACCATCTGCTTACTTTCCTCTTACAGAATTCTTAAGTATATCGGAAGGTAGGATGACAAAAATAAACATCATATTAGGGGATGATTTTGCTTAAAGTATCTACTTTCTTGAACAATCAAAGCTCACCGGAGTGCCCTTAACAACTGTTGATACATGAGCAGGCAGAGTCCCTTCAAGATCTGGGACTGGAGCGAGCCGTGAAAGTCCAAAGTCAGCCACCTTGGCAATAAATTTAGAGTCTAGCAATATATTGCTTGCCTTGATATCTCGATGGAATATGGGAGGATCAGCCTCTGTGTGCAAGTAGAGTATGCCCTTAGCTGAACCCAGGGCGACTCTCAATCGCATAGCGAAACTTAGAGGTTCTTTACATTTACCTGTCACATCACAAGTTAACCCATTAAATCCAAGTTGATATGGTGAAAGACTTGATTTCTGCTAGTGCTTCCCCTCAAAGCAATCACCTAAGACTAAACAGTAGTAAGTTTGATTTACTACTATCTTCATTGGAAGGGATTTTGGTGGGGTTGTTGGGGGCAAGGCCAGCAGTTGTCAATCAGTTTATCATTTGCATACTTACATGTTTCTTTGCTTATCAAAATGAAGTGCTAAAAGGAAAAGATTTGCACAAATAAATGGAGGCAATAACAATGTGAATTATATAGTTATTTACCAGATATGTGATCTCTCAGAGTACCATTAGGCATAAATTCGTATACCAGCATCTGCAGGTAAAGCACATCATTGCCAAAAGGTTACAGACAAGTATATATAAAGAAGAAGAAAAAGAAAAGACCTATAATCAGCCAGAGGCAAAATAGTATTAGCCATCAGAACATTAAAATAGTCCAACAATTATTTGCTAGCTCAAAATCATCTCTTAAATCTGTATCCGTTTGTAAATGTGCATGTGCATGTGCATGTGCTTGTAGGAGTCATCTATTGCCTTTTCCCTTCCGGTGTAAAAACGAATTTTTTGGTTTTAATAAATTCAGCATACTGCTCCATTTGATATTTGTTCATGATGGTAAGATATGTTAAACTTTGGATCAACGATTGAAGTAATAAAGTACCTGTTCACCTTCTTCACCACAGTATCCAAGTAAAGAGACAAGGTTTCTGTGATGTAGCCTAGATAGTAGTTCAATTTCTGTAAGAAACTCCTTTTGGCCCTGTAACGATCCCTCTAGAGCTCGTTTAATGGCTACAACTGTCCCATCAGTTAAAGTACCTTTATAAACTTTTCCATACCCTCCTTGTCCAACAAGGCTGGAGTTGTTAAAATTTTTGGTCGCCAGTGTCAATTCATCAAAATTGAACTCCTTAACACCATCAATTTTGACAGAGATTTTTGACACTGCAAAACAAAAACGTGGGCTTATAACTTTAAGACGTTTGAGACAGTATAGCATAATCTCCACCTTCATGGAATCAGAGTTGAGATTGGGATTTACATAATTTGCAGGCCTAAAAGCAATGTGTACTTTTCAACTGTGTACTAATGATATGCAAGATAAGATACACTAACAAGAGTTGATTATGCTGTCAATCGGTAAGCTCATGAACTAGGCTAACTTTCTAGATGAAAGAGAAGATCTTAGAGCCCCTTTGGATGGGCTTATTTTAAGTGCTTTTAAGCCATTTTGTAGTGTTTGGATAAAGTAAAAAAGTGTTTTTAAGCACTTCTTTTTAAGCTAATATGACAAAAACAAGCCAAAATCTAGAATTCCTAACTTATGGCTTAAAAGCTATTTTGGCTAAAAAGTCGCTTGAAATAAGCCCATCCAAACGGGCTCTTAGTCTTCAAGGATATTTACAAATGAAAACCATAGCTGGATCTAACATCTCTTATTTCTTTGCAGAGATGACATGCTCATTATAATACTTTTTGAAATTTCAGTATATTTTCAACTGGAGACTGTATCTTCATCGTTCTATATAAACAAATCTAATTTAACATCACTGTATCTTCATCATTCTATATAGCATCTATAATTCAATGTCTCTTTCAGTTTCATGATTAGCTATCTTGGTAAAAAAATGTAATCCAAGTGGTAAAGACGTATGAGAATGTATTGTCTTCAATAACTTAAAATGCTAGTCACTGAAAGCACCACAACATAAAAGGTCCTAGATTAAAATGAAAAGAGAGAGGATACATAAAAGGTCCTAAATTAAAATGAAAAGAGAAAGGATGACTTAGAATACCAACTTCAAGATCAGTAACTGTAGTATACTCACATAGGTTCCGTTTTGAACCGGCATGGTGGTGCTTCTTCATATGCAATCTCAATATGACGAGTGATACGAATGCCGATATTGTGACTGCACCAGCAATTACCCCTAGTATGATTCCTGCAAGAGCTCCCTTGCTAATACTAGATGATGAAGGAGGGGGGATGACTGCAAAAAAACAGTAAAAGGTACATATCACAAGGACACAAATAGCTATACTTTGCCATTAAATGCTTCGATAAATATGATATCATGTCTATTGTTCCCTTCCATAATTGCATTAAGGATTGGTAAGCCACCCAAAGTATGGCCCAACAATTAAGTCATCAACAAAGGAATATCATGCACAAGCAAAGGAGAAGTACAAGAAGAAGCAAGAGATAGACCGAAATATTCACTCATCAAAATAAGTTAATCACATTGACAAGTTATATATATCACGATCTTTTACTTACAAAGGCAAGAGAACAGATTCAGTCATGCTAAAGATTTCTTAAAAGTTCACAAGTGAACGTCAGTTAAGAGTAAATCATAAAGAACAGAAATAAGAGACATATATAGAAAAAGTTAAGCAATCAAGATGTGGAGGGTTTAATTTTCCTCTCCATTGACTACTCCTTGGACAACTATGATTTATTAAGGAAGGAGGCATACATACATTCTCTATAATCTGCAAGTAGGGTGAAATTGAGAAGTTCATAAGGTCCAAAAAAATCATTATCAGGAATCAGCCACCCAGTGAACATGCTCCGGAGTCTTAGGACCTCACTTTTATTGAACAAATGAGAGCTGCTGTTATCAACAAAGATGGGGAAAATCCTCAAGTACATCCTCACACGGGGACCAGCTTCCAGTGCAAATGTATTAAGGCGTAATTGAGATTGATTCAGCTTAAGACCAGACGTGATATACCACTCAAACCTATGCACGTATGGTCGAAAATCATGAAACCCAGGACTTTTTAGCCTGTATCCTACAAGCAGAGGTAGAGCACAAAAGCAAGTAGGAAATGGCAGGGCATATTCATAGGGAGGAGGACATGCCAAAAGAGGACAATCAGTGTTGTTTGCCAATTGCAAGGTGCCATCGGCATCCCCATTGTAAGGTTCGCAAAACTTGAATAGGACAGAATTTGAACACAACGGATTTCCTTGAAGACTAGAAGAACAATAAGATGAGAAGGTAAGATGTTGCATTTGTATCTTTAAACGAAGAGGAATTACTGAAGATGAAGATTATATGCCAAAAACAAACCTAACAGTGACATTTTGTGGGACAACCAAAGTTCCTGAGATATTCAAAAGCTTATTGCTCCGCAAATCCCTGCAGTATGCAGCAGATACATTTTAACTAGACTCGTACTGATCACAAACTATGGAGTTATTAAAGACTAGACATATAGGAAAAATTAAGAATTAGGATAGCAAAAAGGAACATGCTGTTATAGGAACAAATCTTTGGTTTCATGATAAATTTAGAAGCAAATGTGGATCTCTCCAAATCTCAATTCTTACAAGATAAGTGTCTCTGTTGCGTTGAATGTCCTATTTTGCCAAATTATTGATGGAACAGAACCGCTTAATGAATTGTTTGCTAGTGACCTGACAACAGAATAAAATAATAAAGTAATTATATTGGATGGATATTTGTAGTGAGCTATTTACCCTGAATGGTAATGAAATAACGAAATAATTTAATAAAAAGCCTGCTTCTAGAGCAACAAAAATGATAAAAAGCAGAGGAAATAATGCTCACACTTTCTGCAAATGGGGAAGGCCTGAAAAGTTTGAAGGAATAGTTCCGTTGAGGTTGTTGTATGACAGATCACTGCCACAATCAGAAGAAATTGCTTCAGAAAATGAGAGATCAACAGTATCATGGACCCGACAATATCATTTAAGGAAGCAGTTGCTAGATAATAACTCATGATAAAGCTTACAGCAAAAATGAATCAAGCTCTTACATTGTTGTAATATTGTCACTAAGCTTTTCTGATGGAATGGGTCCACTTAGCTGGTTAAAGCTGAGATCTCTGAAATGCGAAATTAATTAATTAGAATATGCATGGTTGCAAATGCAAGTAATAACCAAAAAGGGTATTTACATTGGATATTGGTCTTAAGTGATGCCTCTCTTAGCCTAAAGCAAATGATCTGTGTTCCCTCAAGTGAATCCTGATTATTAACATTTGATTTCTCCATTAAAAATGCATTGCAATGTAAAAGAGTGTACGAATGCCCTTATAGTTTGCACTAGGGGTGGGAAACGGCCATATTTTCCATGGCTTCTTGAATATAATCACTATTGGGAAAATTTAGTCTCCTAAGCTTGAGGAACCCCCAATTTGAGGCTTTACAAATGTAAAAGTTAAACCCATTAGTTATCCATTTTCTAAGTGGATAATATGGTTCTTATCCATGATTGACCCGTTTTTAAAAAGTTCATTATCCAACCCATTTTTTAATGGATAATATGGGTGGATAACTTTTTTCTTTTCACCATTTTGCCACCACTAGTTTGCACAGACGTAGAACTTGGAATATATTCTTACATGTAAGTAAGGTTCGGTATGTTGCCCAGATTTGGAAGTTGTCCCTGTAAGCTACAGTTCCTTAGACTCCTGGAAGAATGAAAAAGCGGAATCACTTCAAGTTAATATAAGATCTCACGAAATAGTACTAATATCCATGCAATGTTTTTGCTACTTTCTTGAAACAAATGAGGTTTTCACTACTTTGAGAAAAATGAAGCATGAAAGAGTAAAATACTTGCTTAAAATCAGAAAGATGCAAAAATATAAGCTACTGAAACTGTCAACACATTCAGTGGTTCGAGAATATCTAACTTAAAAAGTTCTTACCTTGATATATTTAAGCTTTACAGAAAACAGGTGAATAAATTATATCTTATAGTATTTGTTTCCTGTTACTTGTTACTAGTATTTGAGGTTAGGATGAACTAATCTTTTCTTCCACCTCTTTCATAATTTTTTCATCCTGTTTCTTCAGCCATTTTCTTTTTTCTTTTGATTGGTAACTTCAACGTTATTCCACTGGCTGCTTCAGATACTGGCTAGCTATTACTTTGCTGCCGAATAGTAACAAGGTGAACCACCATTGGTGCAAACATCATCAGGAAATCCTAATCAACTTTGAACCATTGTTCTAATGACACAATTAACTAGAAATTACAGGCTATATACTGCAATACTTCTATATTTTAAGATAATGTGCTTTATCATTCACTTTTGCTAGCAATTCTATAATACGTTAAATAAGAGGTTTTACCACCAAAGAACTATTCTACAATCTACAAGCATATACCTGGATGCACCCAATGCAGTCTCAAAACCCATAGTAGATAAAAAAAACTATGAAAATAGATGTTGATTGGAAATAGTTTAAATATTCTTTCTTATTCGCAGGAAGATTATAAAAGAGCTGGTGACACAAAACCTTTTGAAGTTATGGTTTATGCACCCACTGGACATAAATAATCAGTTCTATCATCATGCCATACTTAAAATCATATTCAGCACAAAGAGGAGCTTTAAATGGACTTACAGTTTCAACAAACGTGACATATTCCCATATGACTCAGGTATCTGACTTCCTTCAAAGTTGTTATTATCAAGCTGACTGCATTATAAGAGTAAAATTAAATATAAGTACGTTCATGCTTGCAGAATAAAAGGAAGTTAGAGCCGAAAGAATAAAATTTGAGACAGTAAAATAGACGAGAACAGATATGTACATAGACATCTCCTACAAAAGATTAGTCCCATTTTATAAGCTGGATCCTTTTCAAGTCAAATCTCCATTAGAAAAATATGGTCCCTGTTTATATCTATGTCAGAATTAACATGCATATGTAACATGACATTTCATATCATATATTGATCTTATAGGTGATAACTATGCCCAGAAATTGATTCAACATCATACTCTTTCATTCATTATGCGCTCTAGTCTTTTATACCCGAAAGAAACAATTCTCAACTGTTTCCTTGATAAATAACAAGAACTTTTTCATCTTTTGCAAGTACCATAAAGTATTTTGATAGGCTGAAGGGATACTCTTCACAGCAATGATAGGTCGTGATAGTGGCAACTCTCATGATTATTATTTCTATCGATTTTACCAAGTATTGCTTTACCAAAGGTCGAAAAGATACATCTAAGATATCCTGTATTTATACTTCGAACATGCTTTAGATTAATATTTCAATCTCTGTGTCAAGACTAGTCTTATGTGATGAGCGTGACACCTCTTAATCAATAGCTACTTCAACAAACAGAGCCTGAAATAAGGATCTCTAGGTGTTTGAAAATTTCTAATTGTTGCAACTGCCTTCTCCCCTTTCTATATCTGCAACGGAATTTCAATTTACATCACCTTTCCACAATCTCATGTAAGGAAAACCTCTTCCAAAATCAAGAGAAAAGTACCGCCGCACTAAAGTTATATCACCAATGAAAAGGCGTCCTGATATCAGTAATCCAAATAGCACTATATACATAGCAAAGAAAGATAGCATACAGTATGTGCAAATTTGGAATTTGAGCAAGCTCTGGCGGAAGGTAACCCGATAAGTTGTTATTATCAAGCAGCCTGGAAAATGAAGCAAAAAGGCAATAAGTCCTTTATAATACAAAACACACTTCTAAATAATATTCATCAAATTGAAAAGATAAAAAACACGAGAGAATTGCAAGGTAAGGTTGCGTAGAATAGACCCAATGTGGTCAGGCCCTTCTCGGAACCCCGCGCATAGGATGTGCTTACTGCACCGGGCTACCATTTTATTAAATAGATCAAAACTACATACACTCTAACAAGTCATCTTTATCTATCTATAAAAAAAGTCACTTTTACATACAATGTTACAGTGCAATAATTGATATTAATGAGGCCTTTGTATCATGATAATCAAGGTATTTTCAAATGAACATTTTCTGGCTTATCTTTTTGGTCTCAATCTCATGTAGTATTTATCAAATGAATTTTGATTCAGTAAGAGTGGACGGGAGTTTTTTAATTCCTCAAATTGAAAGAGAGGGCGAGTTGCTTGCAAATAGTAAGAAGAGACAGATATAATCATCATTTAGTCCCCTCCTTTTCCTTGAACCAAACAAAGAGTGAGCCATGAGAGAGAAAGGAATCCTATCAAAGAGTATCATTTATAAAAGCAACATTTCTAGTTAAGCCCCGAGAGACATCTTAATTTAAACCACTTGAAGGACTTTTCAGGCATTAAAAACGTTAAAGAATCATATGTCACTTACAAGTGAAGTAGCTTTGGAAGTTTAGATAGCTCAGGTGGAATTTGTCCACTTATCGAATTGTTATTCATGTGGCTGGACAGGAAAACAAAATCAGATTATGGAAAGATATAAATCAGTAAATAAGAAAACGGCAAATCTGATGACAGCGATGCAAGTGGCATCAAGCGACCGAAAAGGTGGTGTGGGGCTATAAGGAAGTTAGTAATCATTCATCTCGAGAAAACTCTTACAAATGTTCTGTTTTCTTCAAATTTGCAAATGATACAGGTAAGGGCCCTGATATATGATTTTGATCAATTTGTATCCTGTTCAAGTTGGGAAGATAACCAAGCTCTTCAGGCAAAGAACCTGTCAATTGATTTCCATTGAGAAGCCTGAAACCGTAAAAAGAAAAACGAACGAATAAATAAATAAATAAATAAGAACCAGAGAAAATTATTAGGTAGCAACATGTAATATTATTCTGAATCAATATACGTGGGAATTGTCCCAATATCCATAGAAATTTGCTCATTCCTGTTGAAGACATAATTAAGTATACAGAATTATGCTCTCTCTAACAGCTTAAGCTTTTAGATGATATGGTCACACACTTCAACATGGTATAGAGCAAGCAGAGGTCCTGGGTTTGACTCTCACCGCCACCCAATATCAAAAACAATTCCACCGCTTGGCTCATCAAAAAAAAAAAAAAGCCCGCACGTGAAGGGGCGTGTTGAAGACATAATTAAGTAAATAGAAGTGTGCTCTCTCTAACCGCTAAGCTTTTAGATGAGATGGTCACACACTTCAACTATTCCCTCATGTAGAACTTCTAGGAAAGAGTCAACTATATAAAGGAAGTCATAATTTCAGGAAAAAGCAGGGAATAGTAAGAAAGAACTTTAACTTACAATAATTCAAGTGTTTTGATATTTCCTATCTCCTTTGGGATTGTCCCAGTAATTGCATTCCACATTACATCCCTTTTAGGACAAATGGAAACAAAAAGTTAGCAGATAAATAAAGGACAGAAAGATAAACTACAATGTAAAGAACCTATTACTGAAAACATTTTGCAAAGCAGAAACCTTCCAAAAGAGAAACGCATTTGTTAAATATCCAAACTTACAATATTTTCATGTAAGATAAGCGGCCAAGCTCCGATGACAATTTTCCTGACAGATTCATATCCAGTAATTGCCTGTTAAGAGGAGAAATTCAAGAACTTATGACATTGCATATTATTGAAACAGAGTCTACTGAGATGTCATCAATCTCGAGAATGATCGCCCATCCCTTGTTTCAAGCAATATTAAAATGTTTACAAACATCATGACAACCAATGCATTTAAGGTAAAGAATTCAAACTTAAGACACTAAAATTTATGTGAGACAATCATCTTTCTATGCAGAAAAGGTTTGTAAAATCACAAAGTATTCAAAGTCTCTGCTCCTTATAGACAACTAGGATCCTGTAAGGCAAGAGGGCTTCTCAATTTTAATCTTACCACTTCAGAACTTCCTTGTCCAACTATTGAAAATTAGCTAGTACACACATCGTCATTTGTCATTTTTATTAATTCATTTAGGATTGTAGAACTAGAAGGTGAATATTTGTGTGAGCGCGAAACCAGCTGCATGTCAGACGGTCTCTCTGTTGACAATAATACAACAACAACAACGGTCTCTCTGTTGACAATAATCTATTTGTTATATTACCCCTCAGCAGAACATTGATGTAATGATCTATTAATGCAATTATGCAAACCCCAGTGACCTTGTTGATGCGAATTATGAATGCTAGACAATAGGTGCTTGATGACTTTGGACGTCCATGGTACACCAAGTAGATAACAAAGACAATTGGGAGGATATGCAGGCTCTCAGGTTTAGATCCTTGAAATATGAGATAGTGGGATGCTCAATAGGTTTTCAATAGCAATAATTTAAACTTTCAGCTGTGTGAATAAGAGTCTAAAGCAATTTCCAAAGTCTCTTCTTGGGACCCAAGCGTGAATTTGAGACATTACATGATGGCTTCGCTTTCTTTCAATCATTACTTTCATTTTGCTGAAACAATTTCAAATCTCCAGTTCAGTTCAGAACTTCAGATGCTTTGTCTCTACTTATATTTGTAGAATCCATAATAGAACTAAAAAAGTATGCCGCCTATTTGTTGAGACAAACTGGAATAGACTTATTACGCAAGATTTACAGTGACGATATTGATCCAATAGGTCATGACTATTTGGATTAAGTCCAGTGACAATTCTCCACTCATATCCTCCAGAACGAGGTGTCGCTTTCTAACTCTCTATGAGAAGCTCCACACCTGCTTTAATTAAAGCTCGCCCCTCCTTTCTCTAATTCGCCTCCTTTGCATTGTTCTAATTGAGTCTATGGCAAAGTGGTTTATATGCGTACTTCGCCTACTTTACCAAAGGGAGTGAACTTCTTTCACTGTGAGCTAGCAACTAGCTACCAGAGAAACAGAGAGATTCAACTAACATCCCCCAATTCAATAACAGATTTGGAAGCAAGTAATAAAGGCAAAACGGCATAAATTCAGAAGAATAAACAACGTGATATACATATTGAGAACCAACTCAGGGAAACCATAATTATTCTGCAGCAATCCATATATTAAGTACAGTGTTGGAAAAGTTAAGCACGTTGACAACATCCATACTCCTGATGCAGTAGCAAGAGGTAGTCTCAAGTATGATAGGAAGGTCTTACAGTTCTCGAACATGAAGGTAACCGTCATTGTTTGTTTCTTTGTAGCACAAAATTCCAGTCCAATTTGACCTACATGGATCTCCTATCCTCCAGTTACTGAGATTCCCATTTGGATCAACCAAACTTTTCTTGATGGCACGTAATGCTTTTACTGCACACATAAATTCAAGAGTTACCACACTTCTCATGTCAAAAGTAAGAAGAACTGCAGCATTATAGAAACACCTGCACTTGGACATCTCAGCACTTCCCAGTTGCTTGGGGTAACAGGCATGCAGGGGTGCAAATACTGACAGCCGTTTTATAGTTCAGTTATATTCCTCTTTACACCATTGAAGCTGTTCAGAACCCCCGTGCCCTCACCCCACCATCAAATATATAACAGAAAGACAAAAGAAAGATTCCTCCACAAGAAAATCTTGAAAACAAATAAATTCAGTACATCAACAATTTCTTCCTTATAGCTGCTCTAACAAGTTGCTAGACCTTGGACAATCTATACAACAACAACAACAACTACGCCTCGATCCTAAACAAGTTAGGGTCGGCTTATATGAATCCTCACCGGCCGTGTTACTTCATTTAAATCATCTCATGCAAATATAAATAAAAAGTCCACTACAGTTAGTTTTGCACAACAGCCAGAGATGTTAATTAGCCTCTTACGGCATCAAATAATGTTAATCATACTATTAATAAATCTCAGAGTTTACAATTAATGTAACATATGAAAGAGAGAGAACCTTAAATGGGCACTCAAATAAGGATGTAGAAATAAAGATGATCAAAAAGGAAAAGATTAAAAAGTTACCTTCATCTGGATGAGTAACTTGGCTATCTGCCCCTGTAAACAGCAAAGACCAGCAAACCCATAGAATCAAACTGATCCCAATAAGGGAAACTTTAGAACCAGACATCCCAAAAATAGCTAATTTCCCAAGATTGTCAAACAGCTCTCACATCCAGAAATTAAAAGGCTATAATTTCAGCCCCTTTTCCCCTGATATGGTCAAAAAAGCAAAAAGTAAGCCAAAATAAAAAAAGAGACAAAACCTTTGAATTGCATTAATACTTACAGCGGTTTTGTTGTAAGTAGAGAAATAACGAGGAAAACGGGAGTGGTTCTTTGTTGGTATAGACAAGGAACCGAAAAAGAAAGACATTGGCAAAATGCTGACTTGGTCGCCAATGGAGGTGATGTAGCTGGTAGATAAAAGAAGCATGATGGAATGGCTGATGAGAGCAGCAGCCAACTCCCATTAATCAATACTATTAATTTCTTTACTGATGTTTTTAAAATATTGAAAGCCTCCTTTTGCTTCAACTAATTCAGTGTTCAGCTGGTATGTTGACTTTTGAAGGGGGTGAGGTTGAGGGGTAGGTGTTGTGCAGCAATCATATAATGACAACAAAACAAGAGAGAGATTGGCTAGAAATTCTATGTAAAGAAAAGAACTTATGCTACTGACCGTGCTAATAATATTTATAAAATTATTTTATTTGTAAAATAAGTATAGATAAATTTTTATGATAATTTGATAAAAATAATAACTTCAACATGCTATCGTATTTTATAATTCACGATAATATAAAATATACTATGAACTAATACATCAGTTGAGTCAAAAGGGTATCTTGGATACCTAGGCAGTTCACACTAGGAACTCTGCAGCAGCATAATTGAACATATTTAGGAAAACCAAAATTGCATTTGGTGTTAACTTTAGTACTCCTCTTTTGACAAGTTCAAATTACTTACAAATTTGTTTGTGTGGAAAAGATGTAAGCGTTTGTTTTTTTTTTTTTCTTTTTCTAGTCTTTCAAAAAAGTTGGCATATAAGCGTTGTGGACTTTCTTTAAAAGCTTTTGGGAACATATTAAGCAAAACCATTCAAAGACAACAGCTATCTAAACACATTTTTATTTTTCAGTCACTTTCTTTAGAAACTTCTCCACAAAATATTTCAAAGTCGTCCAAACGCCAGACATGTGTAATTCGCCTTAAGGATGTTTATGTGTAAGGAAAAATAATCTTAACATAGTTAATCCAACGTTTGGGTTCAAACATAAAATGTTGCATTGCTAGGGCAAACACAGCAGACTAAACAATGAATAGTTTCCTGTACAAACATATGCATAATAATTCAAGGGCCGTTTGGTACGCAGACTAAATTATCCCGGATTATAATCTTAGAATTATAATCCCAGGACTAATTTATACCACAAGAAAGATGGATAAAATAATCTCACATTTGATAAGATAAGGTGGATAAGATGGGATATCCTGGATTAAGTCTAGGATTAAATTTATACTTTGTTTGGTTGGAGTAGGATAAATTTATACCTCTGTTGCGACCAAACACACTCACGCAAGTATACGTGGTCGTCAAGTAATATAGTAATGAGTAGAGTATCGTTCCCACGAAGACTTATGATTAACTTTTGACTAACTCAAACTCAAATAACTTATCGATTCAAGCGATTTCTCACAAAATAGATAATTTTCTAATTTACTACCTAAAAACTATCAAGTAATGAAATACTAAAGATCAACCACAACACTTAAATAATTTCGAATAACAATCAATAGGAGATAATAATCCAGGGTCACGGGTTATCTAACAATCATGTTGCATTCTTAGCTTAAAATAACTAATTGATTTATCTAGATTGTTGATTGGCAGAGTTGATATTACTTATAAGAATCTATCGAGTTCTTACTCGCCTATTCAAGCTAACTTAATGCCTATATGTCTATGGAATTAAGATTAACAAGAATGCATTTACACATCCTGTATTTCAACCAAGCAAGACAATTAGGTATATATCTATCCTAATTGCGAATCCATTCCCCGATGCCCGGGTTCAAGAACTTGCTTTATTTAATTCTATATACAATCTAGAATTTCCACTTTCGAGTTCAACTCCAGATTCGTAGATAGTAATTCACTGTTAGCTACTCAGCAAATTAATTAAAAACAGAATTAAATCAACAACCCAATATGATAAAATCAACTTTGTCAAATTAAACTTCAAACGTCACATTCATGTATACTCATGACCCTAGAATAATAGGTTTCTTAGCCACTCATGTTCATGCAATCATCAAAAAATTTACAAGAGTGCATAAAAATCAATAAAAGAAGGAAAAATAAGAACTCAAGATGAATTCCGTGGTTCCCAAGCTTTGTCGTGGCTTCTTCCCCCTTCCCCATATGTTAGATGCCCTAAAAGAGGCATTTTTGGCTTATATATTGCGTACAAAAGTCGTGGGCCAAAGTTCTCATATTCCTAATCCGACTCAGCTTTAGGAATTGATGCTGGGGTGGATGTGTCACATCCACCTCGTCCTCCACTTCTCATGTTCGCATCCACCCTTTGTTCCTCCATCTCAGCTTTGCCTAGGTGCGGATACTATGGGCCGACTTCACTGCTAAGGGTGCACAAAATCTGATTTTTTTTCTAGATTGGATGTGACGCATCCAACCCCTCTTCCTCTAGCTAGAGCACATTTTCTTCATATTTTTGCACTCCAAACACCCTAAATCATCACACACAACTCAATTAGTCATAAAACCAATAATTAAACCATATTGGGCATTTTAAAGATCAAATAGCATCAAAAAGCGGTTAAAACATGGGTAAAGTAACATCAACACATATCAAAATATGCCCAACATCACCACCCCACACTTAAACCTTTGTTCGTCCTCGAACAAACCATTAATATAGTAGACGAAACAAAATTAAGCTCTTATCATTCAAAGCACACTACACATATGACCATGGTTATTTGCTACAATTAGGCTCTAGAATATGCATCGCATACACTTCCCTTTACTTATGTCATTCTTTAAAAATATTCAAACAAAGACAACATGCTCACAACAATCCTAACCTCAAAAACCGACTCAATGTCACAATGCACTCATGGATTGAACACCCAACATCATAGAGAAGTCTAATAACATTACCTATCCCTCGTGAAACCATGTGCCCTCACAACAAGAACAAGAGAGCAAGTTCAATCCACATATTCGAATCTCATGATCAAATATATTTTAATGACTCACATATATCAAAAAAATCGCTCACTCTCACAAAGAAGTCACATGCATGCAATTAGTACCATAGGCTTGCCCTTAATGTAAATCTCTACTAATGTAAGCTCGTTCGATCTAAAATTAATTAGGACTTTTTCATGGTTGTAATGTGGGCTAATGGACGGGTAGGATATATTTAAGGAATAGTGACTCACCCTCTTAAGCACTTTAATACATCACAAAATTACTTTAAGCGTATTTTCTTCAACACCGCTTCAATTTCACAAATAATATCACCCCCAAAAACAGTCCCTTCTTCTTTAAGCATTACTTTAGTTCATACCCACTAGCAAGAACAAGACAACAATTTATTCATTTCTATTTTTCCTTCTTTTTTTTCTTTTTTTTTTTTCAATTTCCTCTAGTGATATTGTATTTTACAAAACAAGTGCACCTTTCTTCCTTTCATTGGTTCCACTCAAAAGTCACCCCACACTTAGTCCCTTCTTACTTCTTTTAGCGCTCATCTAACAATTAAAGTGTTTTAAGAGGTAAAATGATCAAAATAATATCAATTAAGAATAAAAAGGGTATAGGCTTGTAATGTGGGTACCAAATAAAAGTCAATAGGCTCAAAATGGTTAACTAGGGATAAATTTTATTTATGATAAGCAATAAGCTCAAAAAGATCAAAGAAAGCCTAAAATTATTTTTCAAACCGAGCATCACCTCAAATTTCGCTTCAACTCACATACCGGGCAAGTTCTAGACACAAGTACAATACATGGACTACATAAAAACCTTACCACACATGGCACATGACTCACTAAGGACGATCACATTCCGACTCTCAAACAATGTAAGTATTCACGGAGCAACGAGATATTAAGCATTAAGCACAAGGTGAATATAAGTCATGTAAACGAGACATAGGCGCCACAAAACATGCTATCCAATTTAACAAGGCATCATCAATAATTTCAAATCATACAGAAGATACTACACATGCCAAAGCATAAATATGCTACTATCAAACAAGTCAAGGGCGCATAGGTTCATCATTCTTGCTCCTTTTATTCCCTAAATTCCTAATCTACTCTAAAAATAAACAATTACTACCCGGTTCAAAATACATCCCATGGAAAAGAACTGGGGCACAAAGAAAAACTACAGGAGATTATTACTACCTAAAGAAAATTTAAAAGACATATTTTTGGATTTTTGTTTAGACTTTAAACCCTCAAGAAAACTGTCTAGGAGATCAATCGTCGGGAAAAGTCCAATTTTTCTACTTTTTTATTTTTTTTTCCACAAAAGCTACTACACTTAAGAATGAGTACTACAACTAAGCTAAAATAGCACAGAAACTCATCCAAACGATCTCCTCACCCCATACTTAAAATTTTGCAATATCCTCAATGCACACTATAAATAATAAGAGGGTAAACGAGACTCCCTGGTGGGCCAAAGGCCGAAGCAATAGCGGCTCACGAGGTACTCAGACTTCCCCCAGGCATCGTCATTTGTGTGGGCACCCCATACTTAGTCCTCACCATCTAGCTCGCTTTTGCACTCTTCTAATGGATTTGCTTCCTATGCTCATAATCCTACAAAACAAAAATAAATACTACAAAAAAATAAAAATAAAATAAAATAAAAAGTAAACAAAAATAAAAGAAAGCAGTAAAGCTGGGTTGCCTCCCAACAAGCGCCTGATTTAACGTCGCGGCACGACACAATACGTTCTTTGCGCCTCCACCAAATCTATCGAGGTCTTGTGATGTGCAATGTCACCACCCCAATAGTGTTTTACTCTCTGGCCATTTACCAAGAATGTCCCATTGGAACTCGTATCACGTAATTCCACCGCCCCATGAGGTTTCACACTAACCACTTCAAACGGACCCGACCATCGAGATTTAAGCTTTTCGGGAAAAAGCTTTAGCCTCGAATTAAACAAAAGAACTTCTTGACCTGGCTCAAACTCACGATGTTGGATGTGCTTATCATGCCACCTTTTTGTCTTTTCTTTATACAATTTGGCATTTTCATACGCATGCAATCGAAATTTATCAAGCTCGTTGAGTTGTAGCAATCTCTTCTCACCGGCCAAGTCCATCTCCATATTTAGCTTTTTAATAACCCAACAGGCTTTGTGTTCAAGCTTAACGGACATGTGGCACGCCTTCCCATAAACCAACCTGTATGGAGAAGTACCTATGGGGGTCTTGTATGCAGTGTGATATGCCCATAATGCATCATCCAGCTTCCCGGCCCAGTCCTTTCTATTCCCACTTACTATTTTCTCCAAAATCTGCTTTACCTCTCTGTTGGAAACTTCTACTTGACCACTCGTTTGGGGATGATAGGCAGTGAAAACCTTGTGCTTAACTCCATACTTTGCAAGAACATTATTCTGCAATTTGTTACAAAAGTGAGTTCCTCCGTCGCTTATCAACACTCTTGGAGTCCCAAAACATGTGAAGATGTGCTTCTTTACAAAGCTTACCACTACTTTTGCGTCATTAGTAGGAAGAGCAATGGCCTCCACCCACTTAGAAACATAGTCGACCGCCACCAAGATGTACATGTGCCCATTAGAATATGGGAACGGTCCCATGAAATCAATCCCCCAAACATCAAAAAGCTCTACTGCCAGAATATTTTGCAAGGGCATCTCGTGCTTCCTCGTGATAGTTCCGGTTCTTTGGCATCTGTCACAATTTTTAACAAAGGCATGTGCATCCTTAAACAATTTTGGCCAATAGAAGCCTGATTGTAGCACTTTTTGGGCGATTCTATCCCCGCCGTGATGACCTCCATATGGCAAAGCATGGCAGTCATGCAATATAGCATTCATCTCTTCCTCAGGAACACACCTTCGCACCAACTGATCTGCGCACTGCCTATATAAGAATGGCTCATCCCATATGTAGAGCCTCACATCATGTAAGAATCTTCTTCTATTATCAAGTGTCAATTCTAGTGGCGTCACCCCACTTGCAATAAAATTCACATAATCCGCATACCATAGGGCTTCACCCGAGGTGACTGCTAATAGCTGCTCATCAGGAAATGTTTCTTTGATTGACCCTCCTTCAGCTACATGTTTCCGACTTTCTAATCTGGACAAGTGATCAGCCACTTGATTTTCTATCCCTTTTCGATCTCGGATCTCTAAGTCAAATTCTTGCAAGAGGAGGACCCAACGAATCAGCCTCGGCTTGGCGTCTTTCTTTTCAAATAAGAATCTGATAGCTGAATGATCTGTGTAAATGATGACTTTGGTTCCCACTAGATAGGATCTGAACTTGTCAAACGCCCACACCACTGCAAGCAACTCCTTTTCAGTAACTGTATAATTCATCTGAGTTGGATTCATAGTTTTGCTCGCATAATAAATGGAGTGAAAGATTTTATCCCTCCTTTGCCTAAAACATCTCTGATTGCTATGTCACTTACATCGCACATCAACTCAAATGATTGCGCCCAATCTGGGCCATTGATAATTGGTGCAGTCACCAACCTTCCCTTCAGCTCCTCAAATGCTTTCAGACAGGCATCATCAAACTTGAAGGGCACATCTTTCTCAAGAAGCCTACACAAAGGAGAAGAAATTTTCGAAAAATCTTTAATGAAACGACGATAAAAACCTGCATGGCCCAGGAAACTGCGAATGCCTTTGACGGATGTCGGTGGGGGCAATTTTTCAATCGCCTCCACCTTCGCTTTGTCCACCTGCAAACCACTTTTGGACACCTTGTGCCCCAAAACTATACCTTCACGTACCATGAAATGGCACTTTTCCCAGTTTAGCACCAAGTTCGTCTCTTCACACCTAGCAAGCACTTTATCAAGGTTTATTAAATAATTATCAAAAGAACATCCAAACACAGAAAAATCATCCATGAACACTTCTACAAATCTTTCAACCATGTCAATAAAAATAGCCATCATACACCTTTGAAAAGTCGCAGGTGCATTACAAAGACCAAAGGGCATTCTCTTGAACGCATACGTGCCATAAGGACACGTAAATGTAGTTTTCTCTTGGTCCTCTGGGGCTATAGCAATCTGATTATACCCCGAATAACCGTCCAGGAAACAGTAGTATTCCTGGCCAGCTAACCTATCAAGCATTTGGTCAATAAAAGGGAGGGGAAAGTGGTCTTTCCGGGTGGCATTGTTCAATTTTCTATAATCTATGCAAATTCTCCATCCAGTGACAGTTCTTGTAGGAATTAAGTCATTATTTTCATTAACTACTACAGTCATCCCCCTTTCTTCGGCACACATTGAACGGGGCTTACCCATTTGCTATCAGAGATTGGAAATACAATACCTGCATCAAGTCACTTAATCACTTCTTTTCTTACCACCTCTTTCATGATTGGATTTAGTCGGCGTTATTGCTCTACACTTGGCTTGTGTCCGTCCTCCATGAGGATTTTATGCATGCAGAAAGCTGGACTAATGCCTTTAATGTCAGACATTGTCCACCCAATTGCTCGCTTGTGCTCACGTAGCACCCTCAATAGCTTTTCTTCCTGAAATTTAGACAAGTGAGAAGAAACAAGAACAAGTAAAGTGTCAGAACTACCCAAATAAGCATATTGAAGGTGAGGGGGTAGGGGTTTAAGCTCCAATTTTGGAGCTTCTTCAATTGACGGCTTTGGAGGGGGACCACTTGGCCTATTCAGGGGCTCAAACGGGTGTATTCCTTGCATGTAAGCACATGATGCATCTAGGATATGCATTATCTCCTCAACCTCATCATCAATCATCAAGCTATCAAACAACATGAGTGCTTTTTCTAGAGAGTCGTCTAGATATACACTCGTGTCAAGAAGTTGCTCATCCACCTCCACAACAGATATCATAGAGAGCTCCTCATATTGGCGGGGAAGTTGGATTGCTTTGTAGACATTAAAGACTGCTTCCTCATTGTCCACCCTCATAATCATTTTCCCCTCTCTCACTTTAATTATTGCATCACCAGTAGCCAAGAGAGGTCTTCCCAATATGATTGGAACTTGTTCATCAGCCTCAAAATCTAGAATAATGAAGTCAGCTGGTAAGATAAATTTCCCAATTTGCAGCAGCACATCTTTAATCACTCCTTCAGGGTAGGCTATGGACCTATCAGCTAATTGCAACATCACAGTGGTTGGTCTTAGAGCTCCCAGACCCAATTGCTTAAACAAGGACAATGGCATTAGATTTATGCTCGCCCCCAAATCACAAAGAGCACGACCCACATCAATATTACCGATTCGCACCGGGATGGTGAAACTGCCAGGATCCTTAAGCTTTTGAGGAAGCTTGTTTTGGACCCTTGAAGTGCACTTCTCAGTAAGTGCAACTGTCTCAAACTCAGTCAATTTCCTTTTGTGAGCCACTATATCTTTTATGTACTTAACATACTTTGGAATTTCACGAAGTACATCCACCAATGGAATATTTAATTGAACCTGACTCAACATAGAGAGAAATTTGTTGAACATGCGATCGTCATTTTTTTTTGCAATCTCTGGGGAAAGGTGGTGGTGGCCTTGCAGCCTCTACTAGCTCTAAACTTGCATCATTTTTCTTTGACTCGTGTATTGCCTTAGGGGTCAGCTCCCCCTCAGGTATAGGTTTGTCCTTTCTCTTCTTTGGCACTTCCTCTAGTTCCCTCCCATTTCTGAGTGTAACTGTATTAACTTGAGGGTTCTTCTCTATATCACTGGGAAGAGAGCCTATAGGTCTAGTATTTTAATTTTTTGCTAACTGCCCCATTTGCCTCTCAAAATTTCTGAAATCGGTCCTGAGCTGTTGATTGTCAAGCAACAACTTTTTTAGCAAGTCATTCGTACTCTCTTCTGTTTGTTGGGGTGGTTTCTGAGGCTAATTGAAATTTTCTTGAGGCCTATACTGATTCTGATTCTATTGATTTCCGCCCCATGAGAAGTTAGGATGATTCCTCCAATTTGGATTGTAAGTGTTCCCATATCGTGGATGCTGATTCATCGGACCTCTGTTTTGTTGCCCTATATAGTATATAGATTCAGGATTCGTGGGGCACATGTCACTCATATGACTGTCACCACATAGTTCGCAGCGAATAGACATTTGCTGTACATGTTGCATCTGTTGTGTTTGTTGCATTGTCATTCTGTTCATCTGATTTGCCAGCTTTGCAATATCTGCTCTCATGGCTGAGAAGTCATTAAGCTCAATCACCCCAGCTGCCTTCTGTTTAATTGCTCTTCTTGCGTCCCCATCTCCTTGCCAATTATGGTCATTAGTAGTGAAGTTATTTAGCAAGAGTTGTATTTCACTATACGGCCTCGCCATGCAACTACCCCCACAAGCTGAATCAAGATTCATCTTTGATGCCTCGTTTAGCCCATCAACAAAAGTGTAACCCAATACCTCATCAGTCTGACAATGATGCAGGCAGTCTCTGAGTAGCTTCTTGTATCTTTCCCAAGCTTGATGAAGTGTCTCGCCATCCCGTTGTTGGAACCCAAGAATTTGGCTCCTCAGCGATTTTGTCTTCTTAGTAGGGAAAAACTTGATTAGGAATTTTCTTGCTAAATCATCCCAAGTGTGGATTGAGTTCGCCGGCTCCTTTTGCAACCATTCCGTAGCTTCCCCCAACAATGAAAAAGGAAATAGTGTCAGCCTGACATAGTCCTTGGAAACATTCGGATAATTATAAGTGTCCGTAATTTCCAAGAAGTTCTGAATGTGCCTCTGCGGGCCTTCATGAGATAGACCCACATATTACCCTGTGGACTGAATCAGCTGTACCATGTACTGTTTGAGTTCAAAATACCCCGTGATATTAGGCTTCACGATAGCATGAGTCATACTAGCAAAATTGGGCCTTGAGGCTTCTATCATCGGACGCTCCTCATTACCTGCCATCTTTATTGGCTGTGGTTGAACTACGATGTCCAACTCTCTTTCTATTCTCGTTCTAGCTTCGACTTCCCTCCTCACTCTATGAAGTGTTCGTTCAATTTCTGGATCAAAAGGAAGGAGGTTGTTTGCACTTCTACTCCTCCACATTCAAGAGAAGATCCTGCGTTAACACAAACAAGGCAAACTGAAAATTAAAACTTGAACAAATAAGTAATAAAAGCTTAACTCAGTCAAGCTGCTAATTTCTAGGTCCCCGGCAACGGCGCCAAAAACTTGTTGCGACCAAACACACTCACGCAAGTATACGTGGTCGTCAAGTAATATAGTAATGAGTAGAGTATCATTCCCACGAAGACTTATGGTTAACTTTTGACTAACTCAAACTCAAATAACTTATCGATTCAAGCGATTTCTCACAAAATAGATAATTTTCTAATTTACTACCTAAAAACTATCAAGTAATAAAATACTAAAGATCAACCACAACACTTAAATGATTTCGAATAACAATCAATAGGAGATAATATTCCAGGGTCACGGGTTATCTAACAATCATGTTGCATTCTTAGTTTAAAATAACTAATTGATTTATCTGGATTGTTGATTGGCAGAGTTGATATTACTTATAAGAATCTATCGAGTTCTTACTCGCCTATTCAAGCTAACTTAATGCCTATATGTCTATGGAATTAAGATTAACAAGAATGCATTTACACATCTTGTATTTCAACCAAGCAAGACAATTAGGTATATTTCTATCCTAATTGGGAATCCGTTCCCCGATGCCCGGGTTCAAGAACTTGCTTTATTTAATTCTATATACAATCTAGAATTCCCACTTGCGAGTTCAACTCTAGATTCGTAGATAGTAATTTACTGTTAACTACTCAACAAATTAATTAAAAACAGAATTAAATCAACAACCCAATATGATAAAATCAACTTTGTCAAATTAAACTTCAAACGTCACATTCATGTATACCCATGACCCTACAATAATAGGGTTCTTAGCCACTCATGTTCATGCAATCATCAAAAAATTCACAAGAGTGCATAAAAATCAATAAAAGAAGGAAAAATAAGAACTCAAGATGAATTCCGTGGTTCCCAAGCTTTGTCGTGGCTTCTTCCCCCTTCCCCATATGTTAGATGCCCTAAAAGAGGCGTTTTTGGCTTATATATTGTGTACAAAAGTCGTGGGCCAAAGTTTTCCTATTCCTAATCCGACTCAGCTTCAGGGATTGATGCTGGGGTGGATGCATCGCATCCACTTCGTCCTCCACTTCTCAGCTTCGCATGCTAGGGTGGATGCTTCGCATCCACCCTTTGTTCCTCTATCTCAGCTTTGCCTAGGTGCGGATGCTAAGGCGGATGTTATGGGCCGACTTCACTGCTAAGGGTGCACGAAATCTGATTTTTTTCTAGATTGGATGCGACGCATCCAACCCCTCTTCTTCTAGCTAGAGCACCTTTTCTTCATATTTTTGCACTCCAAACACCTTAAATCATCACACACAACTCAATTAGTCATAAAACCAATAATTAAACCATGTTGGGCATTTTAAAGATCAAATAGCATAAAAAAGCGATTAAAACATGAGTAAAGTAACATCAACACATATCGAAATATGTCCAACATCAACCTTCAACCAAACAAGGTATAAATTTAATCCTACATCTTATCCCACCTTATACCTCATACCAAATGACCCCTCACTATGAAGTTTGCATAAAATCTATATATATATAATTCAGGGGAATTAGCCCGATACATGCCACTTCTATTCTACTAGAAATAGCACTTATCTTTTTCCATAATTTTTTGACATTCTACACTGATTTACACCGTAAAGAAACAAAACCTTCCTACACCGATTAAAAAAACGGCTCTTCTGCTCTATTTATTCTTTTTTTCCTCTTTATTCTTCTATGTCTTTGAAGAAGAAAGTTTTTATCGGCGCTAAAACTAAACCCACGATTCCACAAACATCACTTCTTTATTGAAGATCCCTTACTCCTTCAAACAAAACCACAGTACAATCCATGTTATCTCTTTCATCGTATTCCTACTCTCTGGTGGGAGTACTCTCATCTCCTCTCCGAACTATTGCACAATCACTTTTCTGCTAGAGATAGAGTGTCGCAGCGGAGACCCGGTCGACGAAGCAAAAGAGTACGAATATCACGTTTACAAGCCCTGCCATGAAAGTGTTATTCTTCCTTTTAACTAGCAAGTTCATATGTATGTTGATTTTCTGCCTTTTTTCTATGGAGTTAAATTTTTCCTTGTTTCTGTTGGGTTCGTTTTCTTTTGATATATGCAAAAATAGGTTCCAAAATCTAAGGTTTTTTTCTCAATTATGGTACAAAATTCCTCATTTTAGGGTTTGAATTCTTGTAATGCTGCTGAAATATGAAAGTAGCCAGCATGAAAATTGAAGTAGCCAGCATCCTTCACTCTTCTTACTGCTAATTTTGACCTATTATATTAATGATAGGCTTGAATTGCAGTGCTATGAAGGAATTAAGTAAGTAATAGCGATTAGTGTCGCAATGTATTTCATTATTTTTGTAATTTTTTATTTTCGTTTTTATAACTTTGAATATGGTTAATTGAATACTAGAATTAATGTATTACCAAGAAATATGTCTTCGGTATTATACTTTAATCATTGCAATTAAGAAAGCTTGTATCTACTGTGCGCTCAATTCATTAAACGTTTTAGCGTAGGAGAATTTTAATAAGTAACACTTTTAATTGATTGTTGCCATTCAAATTCTCCTTTATATGTACTTTATCGCATTACTGACTTGGATGGAAAGAAGTTTACTGGCGGAATTATCATCAGTTACATTGAACAATTTCTTATATAGTTGTGATTCCAACCATTGGATATAAACTATGTTACTTTGGGTTCTTTATTTGCCTTGATATCAATTTTTTGATACGCATGATCATATCCGTTTGACATACATTACGAATGTGCTTGAATGAGTTTAGAATAAATCTAAATTTCTTGCTATTGTTAAATAGTCACTTGGGGAGAACTACACGGGAATGATCGAGTGCACGTTAACCGACATGCAGTATGTCGAGTTCCATGCCACAGTTAATACAATTGTGGACAAGGAATACTTGATATATATTCCTTTATCAACTTTTCTTGCTTTTCCAATTCTTTAGTCGTTTTGTATGAATATACATGTGCTCACATTTGTCATAATCTTGTCTCAGGAATTCTTCATCGGGCATACTGATAGAACCCCAATTAGTTCACATTCTAAAAAGCAACAGTAATTCTATGTTTACAAGCTGCAATCGAAAGAAGAGCATCTGAGGTATTTTTCTCCTCCCTTCTTAGCGTTTGAGTGAAACAATCAACTATAAATTTCAGAGTATGTTTCAAATCAGAGACGAATCTGACAAAAAAAAAGGACTTCAAAGAATCATATATTTACTCTCAAGTTTCATGTCTTTGAATTACCCATTAATTTACCAGTATGGTAAAGACGGATATAGACTTGGAATTCTTTTGGCAGATATGTAATCAACAAAACTTTCATGACACAAAATTTAACAATAAGACAGTTCTACTACTTTAATATACAACAAAGACTTAATGAGGGCACACTCTTCTACAAACTGATACACTATTTCTACAGTACAAATTGGACAATTATATGGCAATAGAGGAAGAAGATTTCCTTGTATCCGGAATGATAAAAAAGAACAAGCGCTTGATATTTTTTTCTCTCTAGATTGATGGATACTATTGTATGAGGTGATTTTGATTGTAAATTGTAGAAAAAACTATTATCTTGCCTTCGTCGCATACGGGGGAAACTCGATATACGGTACAAATTTTTTAATATACAATGGCAATTTTTTGGTGGGCTTGATATTAAGATTGTTCCTTACATTCACTTGAGATTACCAATTTTAACTACATTATTTATTTGTCATCTTTTATTTTATTTTTTGTTTTCATTCTATATTTAGCTTTCTTTAGTATTTTAATTGTTCAAGTGTAGTTTCTTTGTTGAATCTGTTGATGAGGTTTTGAAAAAGATTTTCGGAGAATACATTATAATTGTTTAGTGTATACAAACTACTTATCTTCTTTTTCTTTGTAATCTGCCTTTGTATTTTTCTTATTCGGTTCTCTTTTTTCCTTGTGTATCTTCATTACCCAGAGAATTAATGTTAAGATTCCATGAAGATTATTGGAAGAACACTATGTTCATCAATTTCCAATCAAGATTATCATTGGTTTAATTTTTAGTTAATTTTTCTTTTATATTATTTATTAAGAGGTCCAACTTATTTGAACTCACATGTGATCTTAAACAGTGATGATTTTAGGAAACCTTCATATCGTGAAGCTCTTGCCAACAAGTATGCTTCATGCCCTTCTTGAATTGCAATCATTGAGTTTAGATTCAGAGCTGATTGAATGGCTTCATCTTAATGAATAGAAGAATTCCCTCTTAGGGTTGGTTAAGGGGGAACTTCTGCCAATTTCATGACTTGACTAACTTCAGACTGGAATGAACCATCCAATAAAATGCTTGACAACATCCCCTTTCTATTAGTAAGGTTGTCAAATTTTCTTTAGTTCCTTTATGACTATAATATAAATAATAGGGGTAGAGGGCGCTAACGAGCAAGAAAATGGATGCGCTAAGGCGCAACTTCTCGCAGTTACTTTTGAATTGTCGAAACAAGAACTTTATGTGAGAGTTGAAGCCCCAAAAGGAGAATTGGGAATTTTCTCATATTTCTCATTCCTTAGTGCACATCGTGAAACTGAACATTATATGCTTTTTGTGAACATAAAAATAGAGAAAGGGATGGTTGATTATTTTGTGAAAGATCATTCAATATTGAGAAGCCAATTGTATCAAGAAACAAACGTTACTACAGAAAAATAAGTAGAAGATAAAATGATAAAAGGGAAGACTTTTGTTATCATTCGTTAGAGGTTCTTCAAATATGGGATAATGCTAAATCTTCCCTTTTTTTTTTGAATGCTCTTAATATGTTTAGTTTTTAGAAGAATCTATCTTTTCATTAATTTTTATTTTTAAATATTAGCAAAGGATCATTTGTAAACTTAATGAGGCAGTTTATGACTACGCGAAGTGCGGGCAAATTATCTAGTTTACTAATATTGTATGGGGTGAAATTGGTTGAGTACAAGTGGATAAATAGCGAGGTGACACGTGAAACCGAGACCAGACAAAAGTTGAGTCGGAAAAAATTCGGCACCGGATACGAAGTGCATAACCGGTACAGGATGGATCCCGAAGGAAGCACAACCGATGGCAAAGATTCAAAAGCTTGACATCGGATAACATTTAATGAGCAGCCGTTACAGAGAATATTTATGCACCCATTAATGGTGTTTTTATTCTCATTCAAGAGAAGCTTGATTTTAGTATCTTGTCTCCCTAAGGATAGTTATAAATATCAAGATTGACAACCCTTGTAAGACAGAAAATATTTTGCACACAAAAGTCATAGCATACTGTTTTACACTCAACCTAAATAATTTTATCATTGCTTCTGCTTTTGCTCTAGGAAAGACCGAGCTTAGAATCAGGCTTGCTATTTTCTTTAATTTTGGTCGTTAACCTTATTTTTGTTCTTATTTCTTTATCATTTTTGGATCAAATAGATTCTTTTGTCTATAAACCACGCTATAAATTTAACTGTATCATTTTATGGGTAAACAATTTGGCGCCCACCGCGGGGCATAAACAACTGTATAATTGCTTTGATCCATTTGTTTGTAACTAACGAATTACGGTTTTTTCTTAAGTAAAAGTCAGATATGGCAAGCAACGATGTCAACAACGTTCATAATGTTGGAGCACACGATGAACGAGAAGAGGCGTCTCAACGTGACGATTCCATCAGCAAAACCCGCAATGATGGGGATAAGACAACACCGGTTCGCGAAGGACAATATCCTCGAACATGCGCGGGGCCCAACTCCTGATGATGCGGAGGACGAACACGCTGCGAAAATGGTTAAACTCCTGAGAGAGCAGCAAAGAGCGATCATGGACCACCTCTCAAGGCAAGATCGTGTAATGACGGAATTGAAGCCGGCATTATCAGGTGTTTCCAACAATGCCAATGGAGGGGCCCCGGTTCATCCTAACGCTCCCGCAAGTCAGACAACACAAAGGACCGATAACAATACTCCAAGGGATGAGGTCGGTTTCGAAGGAGACGGGGGTGCCGGTAGTAGATTTGGGAACAATAACTTGAATGATCCTTTCAAAACTGAGCTCATGAGATTCATGGGAGAGATGAATGAACAAATGGATCAAAACACAGAGGATTTTCATGCTCGGATGGATCAGATTCCGGGCGTGCTGCTGGTGTTAAAGGGTCCAAACTCCAAGAAGTACACGCAATTGCCGTTTAAACCAAGTGCGGCACCAGAGTTTATCCCGAAAAGGTTCAAAATGCCAGATATACCAAAGTATGATGGGACTTCGGATCCATAGGAACACATGATTACTACCTAAACCACGGTAGTGAAACAAAATGACCTGGCTCAACATGAGATCGAGTCGGTTCTGTTGAAAATATTTGGGCGAAACCCTCACGAAGGGTGTCCTGGCATGGTATTCCCTCTTACCTGAGCATTCAATTGATTTTTTTGAAATGCTTCAATATTCATTCATAAAAGCTCATGCCAAAGCGAGAAAAGTCTAGGCCAGAAAGGCAGATATATTTAGATTTTTGTATGACGAAGCCGAGCTGCTGCGAGAATTCATGATTTAGTTCCAAAAAGAAAGGATGATGCTACCAGCAGTTCCGAATGAATGAGTAGTGGAGGCATTCACGAAGGGTCTAAATCCACTGAGTTCTAATGCCTCCCGAAAACTAAAGGAGAGCTTTCTCGAGTTTCAAGAAACCATATGGGTGGATGTCCATAACCGCTATGAGTCGAAGATAAGGATAGAAGATGATCAACTTGGCTCATCGGTATCAACCAAGGGATGGGGGCGTGATAAAAATCAGGACAAGTTTAAAAATGACTTTGATACAGATCGCGCTCCTCTAAGGGTCGTTTTATACCGTAGGAAATGTCCGATGGGCGTAGCAGTAAAGGATTTCAGTCATTGGATAGGTTTTCTCCCAACAGAAAGACTGATCGTGGCCAAAACAACAAGTCGTGGTAGGAAAAAGAGATGTCAGGGGCCCGAGATCCCGCGTATCCCAGGTTATCATATTACAACTTTAACATTAGCATGGTATAATTGGTGTCGACAATTTGGAATATCAAAGAAGCACGGTTTCTGAAACCAATCCGATCGGATCCTAACCATAGAGATCCTAGTTTGTGGTGTGAATTCCATGGGACTCACGGCCATAGAACTGGGGATTGTCGACATCTTCACGAGGAGGTGGCGACGTTGTTAAAGAATGGACATCTTAGAGATTTTTTAAGTGACCCACCAAAAACAATTATGGTCGGAGCTGGGACAACGCGGATCCCTCAAAGACGCAGCGGGGTGACCTCGAATGACAATCAACATGGTATTCGGAGGGAGCGAGGACAATGGGGTGACATTTTCGGTAGCAAAAAAGACAAAAATATTAGTGACTAATGGCAAGAAGGTTCGGGAAGTCTTAGAAGACGACATCACCTTCAGGGAAGAAGATGATGACGGACTTCTCCTACCGCACAATGACACACTGGTAATGTAACTTAATGTTTTAGATTTCAAAATTAAGTGTATTTTGGTTGATCAAGGAAGTTCAGCCAACATCATACAATGGAGAGTTGGAGCAACCGAAATTAACGGGGAACATCATTCCGACGACAAAGCTCCTAGCTAGCTTCAACCTGACAAGTGTGACAACCCGAGGAGAGATTTTGCTCCCCAGTCACGCCGAAGGTATAACAAAGACCATCATGTTCGAAGTGATAGATAGCGACATGGGCTATAACGTGATCCTCCAAAGGTCGTGGATACACGAGATGAAGGCTGTGCCCTCGACATATCACCAATTGCTGAAATTTTCGATGCCAAGAGGGATCAAGCAGATAAGAGGAGACCAAATTTCGGCAAGGGATATGAACACGATGCTATTTCTAGCAGCAAGGGAAAAGAATCCAATAAATAGCAATTACAGGAACCGATGCCTTCTCCCTTTCCGAATGAGGATGATAAAAGCGAGGAGTCAGCGACCCTACTAGGTTCCGAGGTCTTTTTAGGTACCAGAGGAGACATATGAGACCAAGTCAACCTTGGAAAAGCTCGAGCAAGTGGATTTGTTCGAGGAGTTTTTGGAAAGAAAGTTTCATTTGGGAAAAGGGTTAAATCCCGAGCTCAGGCTAGAGTTTATAAATTTTCTTAAAGCTAATGTTGACTACTTTATGTGGTCGCACTCGGATATGGCAGGTATCCGATTGGAGGTAGTGGTCCACAAACTAAGTCTGGATCCAAAATTTCCACCAGTAAGACAAAAGAAACGCTCGATAGAAGAGCGCAGGAACATGTTTGTTAAAGAAGAGGTAGCCCGACTACTCAATATCGGTTCGATCTGGGAGGTAAAGTATCCGGAATGGTTAGCCAACGTAGTTGTAGTACCTAAAAAGAATAATAAATTTAGGATGTGTATAGACTATAAGGATTTAAATAAGGTGTGCCCTAAAGACTCATTCTCGTTGTCGAACATTGATCAAATGATTGATGCTACGGCCGGGCACGAGCTAATGAGTTTCCTTGTTGCTTACTCCAGGTACAATCAGATTAAGATGAACCTGGAGGATCAAGAAAGACTTCTTTTATAACAAACTTTGGCACATATGCTATAATGTGATGCCTTTTGGGCTTAAAAATGCCGGAGCCACTTATTAGAGGCTCGTTAATAAGATGTTTGACAATCAGATAGGCAAAACAATGGAAGTATATATTGATGACATGTTAGTTAAGTCTTTAGATGCAGGAGATCATCTGAAACATCTCCAAGAAACTTTTGACATTGTAAGGAAGTACAACATGAAACTCAACCTGGAGAAGTGTGCCTTCGGGGTTGGCTCCGGAAAATTCTTGGGGTTTCTGAGAGGGATCAAGGTAAATCCTGATAAAATAAAAACCATCGAGGACATCCCGGACAAGTTGACGAGTGTGAAGGAAGTGCAGAGACTGACCGGCAGGTTGGCGGCTCTCAGTAGATTTATCTCAAGGTCCTCGAAAAAATGCCATCACTTCTTTTTACTTCTGAAAAAGAAGAACGACTTTGTATGGACTACGGAATGCCAACAGGCATTGAAGGACCTAAAAAGGTACCTATCCAGCCCTCTGTTACTGTCAAAACTGGGGTAAGGGTAGCAGTTGTTAATTTATCTAGCGGTCTCAGAAGTAGCGGTAAGTGCTATTTTGGTTCGAGAAGAAGAAGGTATGCAATTTCTTGTTTATTACGTTAGTAAAATATGTTCAGGAGTGGAGACTCGTTATCCGCACCTCGAAAAGCTGGCCTTAGTTCTCGTAGTTGCTCCACGAAAGATTAGGCCTTATTTTCAGTGTCACCCAATAGCCATTGTTACAACCTTTTCTTTAAGGAATGTCCTTTACAAGCTTGAGTTGTCAGGACGTTTGGCTAAGTGGGCGGTCAAAGTTAGAGAATTCGACATTGAATATAAGTCGAGGACTAAAATTAAGTCACATGTTTTGGCCGATTTCGTGGCCGATTTCATTCCGGGATTAATGCCTATGGTTGCCAAGGAAGCAATGCTGGTGTAGGGGATGACAACGAGAGTTTGAACCTTATTTACAGATGGAGCCTCCAACTTAAAAGGGTCCGGTCTCGGGGTAGTTTTAATCACGCCCTCGGGGAGACCCTAAAACAGGCTATTAGAATTGTACCATTAATTAACAATGGAGCCGAGTATGAGGCTTTGGTTGCAGGACTTGAACTGGCTCGGGGACTAGATTTCGAGGTCATCGAGATAAAGTGCGATTTCCAACAGGTGGTCAACTAAGTGTATGGGATTTTTGACACAAAGGAAGAGCGTATGCAATAGTACTTGAACAAGGTTTAAGCATTACTTGCACGATTCAGAGAATGGTCAATCGTCCACATTTTGAGGGAAGAAAATATGGAAGTAGATGCATTGGCTAATTTGGGGTCGTTCACGGAGATGAAGCGATCTGATTCCAGTACAATCATCCAATTGCTACATTTAGTGTTGGATGTGGACGGCTACTGCAAAGTAAATTCAACCAACTTAGTTTGGGACTGGAGGAACGAGTTCATTGAATATCTCAAACATGGTAAGTTACCCGAAGACCCAAAAGCGTCCCGGGCACTGCGGGCCAAAGAAACTCGTTATTGCCTTGATGATGGACATTTATACAGGAGATCGTTCCAAAGGCCACTGGCTCGGTGTTTAGGGGCTTCAAAGGCAAACTACATGGTGAGAGAAGTCCACGAAAGAGTTTGCGGAAACCACTCCAGTGTAGACTTATTATTTCTCAAATTAGTTAGGGTTGGCTATTACTGGCCCCGGATGGAGCAGGACGCAAGGGCATTCGTACAAAGGTGTGAAAAATATCAATGTCATGCACAATTAGTGCATCAAGCAGCGGAACTCTTGCATTCAGTGGTGTCATTGTGGCCATTCATGAAATGGGGGATGGACATAGTTGGTCCTTTACCACCGGGACCCGGGAAGGTAAGATTCCTATTAGTTTTAACTGATTACTTCACTAAATGGGTTAAAGCAAGTCCTTACCAAAAGGTTAGAGAAAGCAAAGTGGTTGACTTCATATAGGACCACATAGTCTGCCGATTTGGAATACCGAAGGAGATTGCTTGTGACAACGGGCCGTAGTTCGTAGGTTCAAAAGCCACAAAGTTCTTGGAAGGGTTAAAAATCAAATGAATTACTTCCTCACCATACCACCCGAGTGCTAATGGGTAGAAGGAGTCGACCAACAAGAAAATCATTCAAAATCTTAGAAAGAAGTTAGAAGATGCTAAGGGCAAGTGGCCATGTCACGACACAAACCGAAGGGTCGCGACGAGCATCTGGTGCCTTACTCAACCGAGTACCAACGTAACATATCTTTCTTACTGTACTATAATGGGTAAATAAGCTGGAAAGCCGTCATGAGATAACCAGAATAAAACATAAGGGAATACTCGATATAGGATGACCCAACATGATATACAAATTTATACATGTGACATACGGGCCTATAAGGCCGACATGATCATTTGTACACTCAAAACATAGGCCGACAAGGCCATACAAGTGTCCAAATACATGACATTTCTCTACAAGCCTCTAAGAGTACATAAATGTCATAAAGGCCGAGACAGGGCACCGCCATACCAATCAATACTTGTCCAAATCATACTGACCAAATAGGCAACTCCAGATCAAGTGGAGTACACCAACACCTTCCGCTGAGCTGATAGCCTACTAGGAGGACTGTCAACCTGAATATCGGGACCTGCAGGCATGAAACGCAGCGTCCCCATGCAAAAGGGACGTCAGTACGAATAAAGTACCGAGTATGTAAGGCAGGAAAGTATATATAAGAACAGTAATGCAAAGAGAGATAAAGAAGATACAACTTGTAACATCTGAGTGCCTCTGAGGGCTACTGACATGAAATACATGGTACATTATATATATATATATATATATATATATATATATATATATATATATATATACATAAAAATTTAAAAACATACGCCTCTATAGGCATCATCATCACCATATCATAACCGGCCGTAATAGGCTCGGTAAAAACGTATCCGGCCATCATAAGACTCGGTAGAATCGTACCCGGCCACGTGGAGCTCGGTAAAACCCAACTGATTAGTGGTTGCATAATAGGTGCTTTACTCGGCCGACTATAGCGCGGCTCGGTAGAGTAATATATATATATATATATATATATATATATATATATACACACACACATAATGCATATTGGGTTCATGGAATCACGTTCTAAACCATTCGGAGTGATGTAAGGTCGTCGCACCTTTGATTAACATTATGGACTTCCATACCATCAATATGAACCTCAATAGGATTCAAGGATCATACACACTTTCTTAGAATAACTTTATAAGGAAAGAACAACATGGACAATCTTAGTTGCTAGGAGTATATCCGTTATGAAATAGCGTATCGTTTACGTTCATTTCACTTAAGATCATGCCAAAAGAAAGAAGGAAGTTCCTGAATATACCTTTGCAATCTTCTCTCCAATCATCAACCAAGCTCAATATGATCTTCTTACGTCTCCAATGAGTAAACTGACTTCGTCGTCATCACATAAGCATTGTAACTCTCATATGTCCAAATCAAGCTCAACATTGGTAGTTGAGTGAAGCCGGTTTTTCTCCATGACCCTCTTGAGACTCTCATACATTTTGGTCCTCTTCTCCTCGGCAGCGTTGGCCTCTTCGGTTTTGGCATGCAAACCAACCTCCAAATTACTAACTTGTTCTATGAAGGCTGATTCACGTTCAGCAGAAGCAGTCACAACATCATGAAGCTTAGCCCACTTAGTCTTTGCTTCCTTTAAATTTTCATGAAGTTGGGAGGCTTCTTGGCTGTGAGCCATCCTATCTTGCTCAGACTGCTGCAGTCGGTCTTCGAGCATGTCTATTGAGAAACTTTGGCCTCCAGCACCGGGAGGCGCTCAGCAAATTGATTCCTCTCGACCAACAGTTGGTCTCGTTCCGAAACAAGTTCTTGCTTATCCAGAATCAACCTCTGCAGGCCCTCGGAGGCAAGAAAGTTGGACTGAAAAAGGATAAAACCAAGGTTATTACTTCGAAACTTAAATTGGGAAAATAAGGAAAAGAGCGAGACTGTTACGTGTGTCAAGCAGTGCATGCTATTATTAATGAGGCACTCCCCCGAAAGAGAGTCCATCTTTTTCCATTCTTTCGCTGAAGCTAGCCGCTTCACATAATTGGCAAGCTCTACCGGCTTTGAGAGAATATGGCACTCCTTCAAAACCAAAAGAGTGGTGCATGGCCTTCCACGAGGATCTTGGGAAGGTGCTGAATAATTATTTCCCAAGTTCCCATAATTGGGAGACCATGGAGGGGCGCATTCCATGCTTGCTTGGTTGATGGCGGTGGAGGAGAAGCAGTTGGTGTCGGTGGAGAAAGGGAAGCTGGTGTCGATGGATAGGAAGTTGTTGATGTAGATGGAGAAGAGGCAACTGGTACAAAGGGGGCGACAGTTGTGGCCATCTTAACAGTCGATGGCATAGAAAGGCCAGGGGCCGAACTCTTCATACCGGGAGCATCGGCAGGGACCGAAAAGCAGAATAAGCATTTTCAACTAAACCCATCTCCCCCCAAAGCGCCTGAATTTCCTCTGACAATGGATTTTGGAGCTCCCCCGGCTGAGCATCCGGTTGAGCCGATAAAGATCCTTTTCTCCTTTGAAGGGAAGCCTCTTCATCACTGGCTTCCCCTTTGTCATCGAGGACCACTGTCGCTGGCTCGGTTGGTGTTTTCTTTATTCTCTTCTCTTGAGCCCCAACCGAGGAGGAACTTCTCCCCTTCAGTTTCTTATTCTTGGACTAGGGACTCCGAGAGAAGGCACCCTCGCTGGAGGTACATGCATATCCACGAGCCCTGCTTCAGTTGAGGGCATTCTACAACACCCTTTCGGCCTCCACGAGGTCATCTAGGGCATCGACATCGAGGCACACGACGAAACCCCTCGGGAGCCCTACGTAGGCAAAAGGACAATTAGTAAATTACTCTTACAATATTAAGATTGAAGGAAAGAGAGATTTTTCTCACCATTGTTTTTAGCTCTCGACCCGTATTTGGGAGCCATTTCTTTCCACCGATGGGATTCTAGAGTTGTAATATCCAGGATTTTCTGAGCCCAACGGTCCAGACCGTGAACTCGTGGTGGTTCCCAGCAGGTAGCTAAAACAAAGGAAGTCAAAATAATCAGCAAAATAAGAAATTATCTTTTTACAAAGAAATAAACCAATATCCGAAGACTTACGGAAAAGATTCCACGACTCGGGGAAAGTTGGAGTTGTGGTCGGGATGATGTTTGTAAGGCCCGGTAACATTTTGGTAGAAAATGCATTTCTGCGATCCATTATGCGACCGCAGAATTACTCTGCAGATCGCATAATGGCCGCAGAGTGAGACAGGAGAGGGGCAATTTTGGATGCCATTCTGCGGTCGACAATGCGACCGCAGAACTATTCTGCGATTCATTATGCGACTGCAGAACAGGTCTGCGGGCCGCATAGTGACCGCAGACCCAGGCAAATATTTTGCGAGCTTTGGACACCAATTATGCGGCCGATATGCGGTCCGCATATTGATTATGCGATCGCAAACCTTATTCCGGATCTTTATTTTTGGGTTTTTAAAACCCAACCCTACTTTATTAAATACACGTTTTGGGCCATTTTTGAGCTAAAATCTAACATTTTAGAGTGAGAGAGAGTGCCCTAGAGTGAGAAGGTGTTCCTCAATAATTGTTCTTCAATTCTTGCTCAAATTTTGGAAGATTAAGAAGGGAAACTCACTAGGTCTTCATCCTAGAGGTAAGATTCTACACCCTAACCCTCAATTTCAAATTTTGTCTAGAAATGGGTAATTAGCAGGATAAGTTTTGGGCATGAGAGTTGTTTATTTTATATGCATGTATTATCAAAGGGTGTAGGAAGATTGTTGAGCTAAAAATGGTAAAGATTGGGTTGTGGGATGATGGAATCCTCCATAAAAGGACCTTGAAACCTTAATACACACCTAATGTTTGATAAAATGCTCAAATGAGCTAGAACCATGAGCATCTTCCTAATTTTGGTTCAATTTGTTATATTTTTAAAATAGATTGAAGTTTCTAAGAATTCAGGAATATTTTAGAGTTTAAGGAAGCTCCATTGAGGTATGTTGGCTAAACTCTTCTTTAAGAATTGGAACCCTAATATTCTTGTAAGTTCCAAGATATTTATTACAAGTTGAGTATTCCGAATAAGTTTTGTGATAAAGATATATGTTTAATTTGTGTTTCAAATGCTCTCATGATATTGTATTACAAATTGAGGATGTGTTCCAAACTATGGATTGTGCATCTACGTGTTATGATTCCAAGTCGTGATTTATGTGGAAAACTATTATGCCAAATTGTGTAGATAATGTGATTGGGGTTACACCTCCACCTGCATATATTGGGGTGAGGCGGAAGAGCTGCTTTGTGTATGATTTTGGTATTGCGTAGAGATTGTGCTTGGGGTTACACCTCCACTCGCATATATTGGGGTGAGGTGGAAGAGCCGCTTTGTGTATGATTTTGGTATTGTTGTTGCACCACCACCCACATATACATATTGGGGTGAGGCGGTATGGATGCTTTGTGTAGCTATTGGTATCGTTGATACATTTCCACCTGCATGTATTGGGGTGAGGCGGCATAGCCGCTTAATGTAGGTTTTTGGTACTGTGGTTATATCTCCACCTGCATACATTGGGGTAAGGAGACATGGCCACTTTAGTAGAGTTTTGGTATTGTGTTTACATCTCCACCCGCATACATTGGGGTGAAGCGGCGGGGCCGCTTTATGTGGGAACGGTTATAGAGGATCTCATCTTAAATTCTATAAATAGTAATGACAGCTCTTGATAAGCTTGCTTTGGTTTAAACGGTTAACTATGCTATTCTATTGTCGCCCTGGTTCATCATATTTACATTGTATTTTCGAATTCTTTAATTGGTGTTTAGTTTTAATACTAGTACTATTCGACATGTACTAACGTCCCTTTTGCTCGGGGCGCTGCATCTTTAATGGATGCAGGTGGTTCCACAGCGGAGGATATTGACCAGTGATAGCGGTACTCATTCTTCCCAGCTGACTTGGTGAGCCCCATCTCATTCCGGGGTTGTGCATCTTTTGTTTCGTATGTGTTATCGTATTTTGAGATATAGCTGGAGCCTTATTGCCGGCACTATCATTATACTCTTTGGTATTTTAGAGGCTCCGTAGACATAGTGTGGGTTGTATATTGGTGCTAGGAAAGTGAAACTATATCATGTTGTGGTTGTATTACTTGTTCCATTTGAGGCTCTAAAAATGATGAAACTATTGGTAAGTGAATTGGTATTATAAACATGAACACCCTTTTGTCTAATTAATAAAAATATGTATTATCCCCATTTTGGAAATCTAACAGGCTTGCTCGGTCGGATTCACTAGGTTGAGCGCCGGTCGTGCTCCGTAATTTTGGGGTGAGACAATGTCCCTGGTAGCAATAACAACGAACCGCTCTATCTATCCGCGATCGTTGTCATCATCTATGCTGGTGAGAATGGCGTGATGACCATGCTTGCTGAAGTTTAACACTCACCCACCACGGAAAATCTTGGGGGAGTAGAGATTCATCATATGTGCGAGAATAGGGTTTCTCCGGTCTTGGTGCACAACTGACGAAGGCAGGTCACAATACGCTATATGGATGGACCTACTTGTGCCAAGCAGACATGGTACCAGTGGCAAAACCCCATAATTATTGGGTCAAGTCCTTCACTCGACCCTAAAGAGAAGGGCCCCCAGAGTAAATGGATATGTATAGATATACACAAAACCCCTCTCTGGAGTAAGTAACTCGTTCTACCCCATCGGGAGTGAGGATTTCGACATTAAAGAAGTTGCAGTCCTCCTTCACAGTAGGGATACTAGAAGGACGAATGGAGGAGGGGTGTTGACGGCAAAATTTGACCCTCCCTTTTAAATTAATTTATTTAAACTTAATAATTTGAATTTTTTTAATCAATAATACCTATTTTACAAAATTAAATAAGTATTAATAGCTTTGAAATTAATAATCTAGTACTAGTATTATGTAACTATAAATATACTTACTATTTTAAGATTATTAAAATAACTTTTGTACACACCACATACGTTTTAGAATTAATTTAACAAATTACTTCTTAATTTTAGTTAAATAGACTACTGGTCCAATTCCCTTCTCTCCACCATGGCAATCCTCGTTGCTTCGTCTTGTCCAATGAGATCGTGCCATGTCACCCGTTCTACCCATTCATAAAAAAACAAATCTGGGCCGTCAGTTTCTCAGATCAACGACCAATGATTTTTAACTCTATTTCCTCTTTAATAATTTAATGCCCAGAGATTCAATCCTAACCGTTGGATCACAAAGATCTAAAAGTTTATTCCCTAAATACCAGGACCGTTGATCTAAAAGATCAATGGCCAAGATCAACTCCCTCATTCTCAATTCAGAGACGACCAACTCCCATCTCCTAACCTTAATTCATTTGTAACTCATACAGCCGCCTTTCTTTACTTTTTCCTGCTCTCTTCTCTCAATCTCTCATGAACATCAATCAACAAACCTTGCACAAATTTGGGCAAGGTCATGAGATCTTGTTTATCAAATCATCTCTCATGCTTCCCTATCCAAGAATCCCGCTGATATTTCCTTTTTCGGTCATCAAATCTGAAGCACCAGAACCTGAACCTTAGCATCGAAACACCATTTTGTCTTTGATTCTCCCAAGTCCAAACTCGCAGAATCACTCACTTTGTCCCCAGGCTATGAAGCCTGTGATTTTCTTTCCATTTCACTCATTGGATTTCAAAACCCTAGACCAATTGGCACAAGGCCGAATCCTTAGAGATTCCTGTGCTCTATCAAAATTAGAGGCATGCATGGCCACTTTGCAATGTCATCATCATTATTCTTGGTCCAGAGGTCAAGCGCAGAGACCTCTGGACATTGGGCCTTTATCCGGTGGTTCTGCTTTCAACGGACAATCTTCCTCCCTTAGGTAAAAGCTATCGTTGTTCTCACCTCTGTCATATCTAATTTCACTCGAGTTTGCTCACATCATCCATTCTCCGTCATCTTCCATTCTCCGTCATCTTCCACTATCGTAGTTTGAATCTGTAACCTAGGGCATTGAATGCTACTATAAATAGAGCCCTTCAATGCTCTCACCGGATAGACCTAACAAGAACTAAGAAATCCTAATACGAGTATCAAAACCACTAAGATTTCAAAAGCTTAGACTCTCTCTCATTAATTTCTGTTTCTCTTTGTTTCCAAGTTCTCACTGCTCAAAGCTTGAAGCTTTAGTTCCTACACTGTTGCGTTGAACCCTTGTTTGGTCTGCTGCACAAAAGGAGGTCAGTATACCTCTACCCCCTTCTTTGATTGTCTTATTCGAGATCATGAATACATTGTTGTATTTTTATTGACTGCTTCCGTTCATAATGTTTGTCATTAGTATATGACTATTTGTTCTAGCTCATAATGATTTGTGACTAATTTATGGTTGACTGTTATGCTTTTATGAGTCTCGAACCAGTTTGATTGAGTTATTATGTGACTTTGATTACTACTGTTATGAATCAAATAGCCTATACACTTAAGTTCCTTAATATGTCTTAATAGCTTCCCATACTTGTTTTGACTTCGGATTTCTCTAATGTTCTGTTGTAATCTTCACGCCTATCACACTAATCTTGCTCAGTGTAGTATGTTATTCTGTGCTAGAAGTTGTTATTTGATGATTTAACTAAGATGGATATGAAGGTTCGAAGTTTAATCCTTTGCTACTTAGTAGATGTATGTCAAGTTTAAATGTTTAAGGTGTTTTCTTTCTTCGCATGAGTATTTGTAAATCTGAAGGCCCTTTGAGCCATTACTGCGAAAGTCTTGTGTTTATACTTAACTGTTAATCACATCTATGAGCCTCATTGTATAAAACAGTCTCATTAAGGTAATTAGGCTAACTCTCTGATGAACCCAACAACTATTCTTGTATGCACTCTGTCATGATCAAGTCATCACTTATGAGTTAGGTTATAGTCATATCTGTTGCAGTTGAGTATTAATTATTATATTAGTAAGTTGAATGGAACCCCATCATATTTGGACTACCACTCCTTAATCTGTATAGTTGATTTAAACTTACTTAGTATGGAGTCTCCTCTGTCTTAAACATCATTCACCACTCATATTGGTTAATTTAGTCTAATAGAGTATAATTTTGTTTTGGATAAAGATCAGATTGCTATTATGGTGTTGGTATATTAGTTATGATCTTTGAGTCTACTCTAATCTCTTTTACGTATCTCTATGATTCTGCTGATTGTTTAATTGAACTAATGACTGATATGTAAGCTTATACTGATGTTAGTTGAATCTTCATAATGCATTTGTGCATAATTATGAGATTGTCTTATATTGAGCTTAAGTTATGAAAGCTATTGAAGTGCATTCAGGTTGTGATAACACATTTGTCTATTTAAAACACTGAGGCTAAGTTTCCCTTTACACCTGAAGTCCAATCCAAAACACATTTAGCATGCTTCCCTTTATCTGATGATATCATTATCCTTTCTTGAACCTCTTATGATGCTCAAGTACTGTTAGTTTGTTATATTTTTGTTCAAGTCATTTACTTGTGTATCTCATGCATGGCTATAAAATATAGAATGTTATATATAATGACTTTCTCTTTTTCTTTTGAACATGTACAACTATTGGGCCTGCTGAGTTCTCAAGGAACTCAGACCCAAACACAACGTCATTGCATTTGAAATTTGGAACTTGCTGTTGTCCTTTCTCACTGATTATTCGGCCTACCTCTTTGAGTCATAAACCAGTGTCATTCCTTACCTATAATGCTTCATTACATCTTGTTATTTATATTCTCTTACATGTATATATATTGCTCTCGTCATATTTGATTTATGTGTTTTTCTTTACCTTTTGAATTACATAAATAACTTAGGCAGGCCTTAAAGAACATAGGGGTAAAAGAAATACTAGATAATATCTACTCTTCAGTTCATTAATTCACGTATTGTTCATATTATTAATCTGCCACGCTAACCTTTTCGTGAAGATTTTGAAGATTAAAAGGGAATACTTAGCAAAGACGGTACTCCCTCTTTTCAAAAGCAGAAATGAATTGCAAGACTAGCCTTCTAAAAAGAATCTGACTCTTTCAAAACATAGGAGTTGTCGTCCAGCAAGATTTTCGAACATCCCCTCAAGCCTAAGATTTAGATAATTTCAGAAGTCAAGGTATACCTTAGACCTACTTGCTTATAACATCTTAAAAGTATGTAAACATTCATTTTTCTTTAAAGAACAAAGCGTTTTCTACATGCCATATGTAAGCCATTCAAATTTTGGAACTCTTTTAATTACACCAACTGTAGCTTTCAAGACTATTTCTAAACCCGTATCCTTTCTAATTTCGGATCCCTCTTTATTAACACCATACTCTCACTTAGATAAATAGTAAGCCATGCCTCTTTAATACTAATTAAGCAGAATACAAACAACTAATCGTTTTAAACCTAGTCTAAGTCCTATGGAGCTACCCCTTAGATGAACAAGAACCGCTACTCAAAATCTCACCAGTTAGCAGACCAATAAATAACACGACTTATTAATTAAATTGGTACCCTAATATACCTTTAAATATTAGGTGGTAACTCTCTTTCATAAAAAACAGAGAAACCACAAGTTGAATCTTGTTTTAACTAGTGCAAAATAGGGTGCAACAACATGACAACTCTGCTGGGTATTCACACTTAGGTTCTGACCTTAGCAGACTTAGACTAGACTTAGAACTCAGATTTGTTTGCACACTGCTTTAACTATCTTTAAATTGCAATTATATGCTTGCCTGCCTTACTTGCTCATTATGCATGCTTATTATCGTGCCTTTTATTATTGCACCCTTATCTGTTACCGTTTTATATATACTTTCATCACACTTCTTCCTATCGAGTCTTGGCCGTACACTATCACACACAATGGCATGCGAGGGTTGTCTTTTACACCCCTCAGAACCTTCTATTCAAAAATTCTTTAGTTTCAGAGAATGGCTTTGTCAGGTCAACTGACATAACTTCTCGCAATCTTCAGTCCAATTCAGAGACAGGAGACACTCTACTCTCGCAAACATAGGTCGTATTGCATAAACCTTAGGTGAGTCGGTCCTTGACATCGACACACGATTAGGAAAGCCACCCTAATGTCAACGGGTCATGCACCCAACGACATGATTTCTGTGGAAAGATGAACAAATATGATGAGACACTTAAGATCCAAAGCAAATGCTTATCAAACCCTTTCTTTACCCACTTCAGAAATGGAAATCAACCAAAACATCCCCGAGATCAATATGGTAATGGGAGCACCACACAAGCTAAAGAAGTGGTGGATGAATATCCGCCGAGAACACAGAGATAAAATTCTGACATACCTGGGAGCACTGACTGCTTTGCTAAACATCCGAGCTGACAAGGTGCTTACTCGCCTGCTGATAGAGTTCTGGGACTTGGACAAGATGGTGTTCAAGTTTGCTGATTGTAAGTTAGTGCCAACATTAAAAGAAGTTACTAGTGCCATTTACAGGAAGGAGACCGGTATTACCAGTTACCTTGCCAGGTTATAGGTTTCTTGATGCTCTGGGCCTAATAAACAGTCGGGGTTTGAGAAACATCGAGGATGGATGGGTAAGCCTAGATCAATTATTCAATAAGTTCGGACATCGTGAAAGCTATGAATGGTGCATGACAGAATTTCAGTGTGACCAGACAACGTAGGAGAGTCTCAGGCCCATATATTTCTCCTTGGCGCTGTTGGGATGGTTGGTTTTCCCACGAAGAAGAGGTCAGATCAATATCAACTTGTTACCCGTGGTACTGGCGACATTCTGAGGCAACTTCCAAGCCACTCTGCTACCAATGGTGTTAGCTGAGATTTTAAGGGCTTTATCCGCTTGTGCAGGATAGTATGATTTCTTTAAGGGATGTACCCTGCTGCTTCAAATCTGTCTGAATTTCTTTCAGCGAGAGCCATAGTCGACTACTTTGTGGGCGTCATCAACATGATCCGAAACCACAATGAGAAGATGAGACATTGGGTCTCCCCACACAGACAAGAATAGTGGAGAGAAATGCTGACTAACCTAAGTGGAGAATGGGTCAAATGGAAGCTATCATGGTTAGGTGGAAGGGAAATCCTAAGGACTCCTCAAAAATACTTCATTGAGCTAATAGGACTTGAGGACATCCAACCATACTCACCCTACGAGTTCTCAGACAGTTTGGGTTGATCTAGGATGCGCCTCTCTAGACGAGGACATCGTTGTATGTGGACGATTACAACGGGCAGATCCCAATACCGAGGATAAGAAGGATCCAAAAAGAGTGGAATGATCTGGTCACAATGCTAATGGGTCAAAACTTGTGGTGCATTCTGGAATATTATGTCTGGATCAACAAGGAAGACGAGCTAGCCCAACCAAGCAGGGAAGGTATAGCATGGCTGGAGGACGCAGTGGCGTCTTTGCAAATCTACCATGAGATCCTACCACATTATCTTATGACCATCTCCATGCACCGTCAAGTGGTCCTGGGTCCATTGATCACATGCTGCCACTCGCCGAAGATGATGACCGAGTAGTAGAGTGCATCCAGATAGAATCAGAGACAGAGCTGGAGGAAGACCAGAGGAAGAATCTAAGTTCAATGACGATGGAGAGGAAGAACCGGAAGAAGAAGAAGAGGAGATAGGGAATGATTCTGGGGATAGTTACTGGAAGTTGGTTGATTTCCCCTCCTTTCGCACTTTGTATCTTTATCCCTAGTTGTCTTATTTTTCTTAAGGGCAAGTTGTTCAAGCCCATGCAGTTCTGTGAATGCTGGAAACAATGATGTAACCTCCGCTCCCGCTTATCTCAATCCAAACACTATCAATGAAAACAAAATTTGCTTCAGATCTGAATGTGTCAAATCTGATTGTTTGTCAATTATTCACGATTTAGGCTTACCTCCGACAAAGAGAAGTCCCAAAAATTCTAGGAAATGTGCTTGCCTAAATACATGAACTAACTGCTTTGTGTGACCTTTTACTCGTATAAATAATGAAACTAACTTTAGTTTCTTTTTCTTTTTCTTTCATTTCTTACTTTATTATTATTCCTCAAAAGAAAAGTTTGTTTGTGTTGACCCAAAACTGACGGAACCATCGTACAACCTAAGATCGAAGGGGAAGATGTCTGCTACAGATAACCCAACCGAACATGCTATGGTAATAGCCAATAGACCAGGGCGATCGGGAGAGAAAGACGATACAAGGAATGATGAACATGTGGCCAGGATGGACATCTTTAAGAGAGGAAGTACAACATATCAGGGAACTAGCACATCTGGCCATTACAATGATCCCACAACCACCTTATTTTCCTTCTTTGGATTCAATCCCCGACCACTTTCCTTCTACCACTCACCAAACTAACAATACTCCGACTTTGGTCCCTACCACTCAAATCATACCTTCAATAACCCCTGCAAACCTACCAAATCCTCCTATCAAGACCCCCTACATACCACATTACGTTCAAAATCCACAAAACCCACTCGTTACCACTAACACAATTCACATCCCTCCTTGTGACGGAGTCACCTTTACCACTCACCAAAAATAGCACATACCCGTGGCACATACCGCTGCACATGAGCGATATGTTCCTCCTGTATATGTCATTTCTGAACCCACCTTTACAGCACCTGTCATGGTCAGGGTGCCTTATGAGATTGACCAATACGACGAGATGGAAATGGAGGCTAGGCATAAGGAGGAAGAGTCAGTGTTTGAGTAGTTACAAATCTTGAGAAAACAAATGAAGAACCTCCAAGTCGCTCGGGGAAGTGAAAGTCTAGACTATGAGGATCTGTGTATCCATCCTGATGTAGATATACCAGTAGGGTATAAGCCTCCAAAGTTTGATATCTTCAATGGGACAGGTGATCCCCATGCACATTTGAGAGCATATTGTGACAAGTTAGTTAGAGTGGGAAGAAACGAGAAGCTGAGTATGAAGTTGTTCATAGGAAGCCTGGCATGGGAAGAACTTCTATGGTATACTCGACAAGATCCGCGAAATTGGAGGACATGGCAGGATATGGTGAAGGATTTCATGAATCGCTTCCAATTCAACACAGAGATCACTCCCGATAGGTTCGTACTGGTAAACCTGCAGAAGAAGCTGTCCGAGTTATTCCAAGAATATGCACATCGATGGAGATCCGAGGCCGCTAGGGCATAACCTCCGTTGGATGACAGTGAATTGACTAAGTATTTTATCAGGGCCTAGGAATGGATTTACTTTGAGAAAATGATTGGACAGAAACTCCTCGAACTGGTCAAAATGGAAGATTTCTTAGAAGAAGGTATAAAATCCGGCAAAGTACAATCCATGGTTGCACTGCAAGCAGCTAGCAAGGCAATCCAATCTGGGTCAATAGGTAGCGGGAAGAAGAAAAATGAAGAGGTATCAGCAGTTGTCCCATATTATCAACCCAGCCCACATCATGGAAACACCTCTTACTCCCCAAAAAACCATTCACCACCACCTGCTTTTGCTCCAGTGGACAACACACAACCATATTATAATCCCCAACCTCAATATAACCCGCCTCGAACCCATAACAACCGAACCCACCACGACCATATGCTCTTGTCCAAACCACCACTCATCAAAACTGACCCACTTATGCACCCTGGCCTCGCCCGAATTTTGAAGAGAGAGGTCCCAGAAACTACATCTCAATTGCTAAACCTCTGGCTCAACTATTTGAAAGATTGAGGAGAGCAGGTTTGATACATCCAGTAGAAGGAAGGGTTCCTGAAAATCCCTCAACATATTTTGATGCAACCAAAAGGTGCGTGTACCATTCAAACGTGCCTGAGCATGATATTGAAGATTGTTTCAAGCTGAAAAAATGAAATTAAAATATTGATCAAAAGCGTAGCCATTCAGTGCACTCCGGCTCCGCCCAATGTGAACCATAATCCGCTACCAAATCACCAGAATCAAGGGGTTAACATGATCACCTTGGATGAATAATATGATTTGAAAGGAACCATTGTCACGATAGAAAATGCAAAGGATGCAAGGGTCCCGTATCAAAGGACTCCGATGATCACAGTGCAATTGAGACCTACGGTGATGGTTCATACTTACTAGTAATAGCCCACCACTGCTACCATGGACGAAGATGACCGGGAATACAAAACTGTCCCGTGGACATATCAGCAAAAGGGAAAATCCAAGATGACAGATTCTGTGGCAGCCCACGGTATGACTAGGTCGGGAAGATGCTACACTCCTAAAGATGCAAACCAAAAGAATCTGGGAAGGGAGCATATCCATAGAAGAAATTTAGCAGATCTCGAGGCTGCAAAATTCTGAAAGAGGATTTCAACCAAAGAATACGCCATGGAGGAATAACTGAAGAAAACTTCGGCGCAAATATCAATCATGGATTTACTGATGTGTTTTGACAGTCATAAGGACGCCCTGATGAAAGTATTAAGTGGGGTAAGTGTGCCGAGCAACACCACTAGTGAGTCATTGGTAGCAACTATTGGGAATATGGTCGAAGCAAATATTATCACTTTCTGAAGAGATGAGCTTCCTACCGAAGGCGTGGGTCACAACAAAGCTCTATACATCACTGTCAAATGTGGAGACAAGGTAGTGTCCTAAGTACTAGTTGATGGAGGATCAGGAGTCAACATCTACCCGCTCTCTACTCTACGGGAGATGGGTATCCACCTGAGATAAGTCAAGGAAAGTCTTGTGAGAGTAAGGGCTTTTGATGGGTCGTAGAAGGATTTCATTGGAGAAATTTATTTGTCTTTGCAGATCAGACCAGTTGAATTTACCATACTATTTCAAGTGATTGATATTTACTCTTCATACAACTTACTACTAGGAAGGCCCTGGATACACATGGCAGGGGCCGTCCCATCCACCCTATACCAGTGCATGAAATTCGAGTAGGGTTGTCAAGAGATCGTGGTCCATAGCGAATGGAGCCAAGAAGCTTATCTAGAACATGAAGTCCCATTCATAGAAGGTCTAGATGGGGTTGCCTTCCATGCTGTGGAGATCATGCAGACCACCGAAATAGAAAAGACTGAGCAAAGCTTAGGAATGCAGTCGCCGTATAGATCAAAGATGGCCATGAGGGAAATGATGAAATATGGATATAGACCAGGAACTGGACTGGGAGCCCGATCAGATGGGATAACAGAACCGATTGAGCTAAATGGTTAGAAAGGAAGAGCCGGCATAGGGTATCAGCCTTCGATCGGGAAGACTTGTACCGGTAGCTTCGGGGAAAAGGCTTTTGTGCCAGAGCATGTTTTGAGTACGTGCCAGAACTCAGCGCCAGAGGAAGATATCATCGATGGGATGAGAAGGTTGTTCGTGACTATGATTGAAGAATGCTACGAAGGAATTGATAGCAAGACACTAACAATTCGGAATGCTGAACCAGGAGAGGATCTACGGAATTAGACAGCCAACCCGTCTTTGGTTCGCTGTGAGTCTTGGTAGTGTAGAATTGTAAAAATTGTTAGGTGGCGACTCTTCTCTTTTAAAACCCTTTAAAAGAGTTATCACGCGTCGAAGCCCGCTCTCGCGAGAAAACGGGGCGCAACAACATGGCGACTCTGCTGGGGAAACTTAGGTTTTTACCACAATGAACTTGACTTATTTGGATTACTTCCTATTATGTCCGGGTAGTCTTAGGCTTACACCATGCCTTGTTGATATGATTATTGCTTTATGTATATTATTTGCCTTGAGAAGGGCGGAATGAGGTGTGCT
>NC_090818.1:67891351-67957948 GCF_000390325.3 Nicotiana tomentosiformis | reverse complement strand
ATTAAATATTTCAAAAGGAATTTGGAATTGAGCAAAAATAATGGGTTCTTAAAAGTTTTCATTTGAATTTCGTATTTTGAAAAGAATGGGAGAGTACTATAAAAATTTATGAGATCTTTGTGTAACCGCGTCGCATGTATGATTCGCGAGCGGGGTAATTCCTTAAATTTATGTTTGACTGCATCACATGTATGATTCGCGAGTGGGGTAATTCCTTAAATTTATGTTTGACCGCGTCGCATGTATGATTCGCGAGCGGGGAAAATAGATGCATCTATGGTTCGCGCCGTTCGACCCTCGGCAGTGCACCGTTTAAATATTTTGTTGGATCGGGCCGTATTACCTCGGCATAATTGTGCATGCTAATTATTTGGAAATTATCCATGGTTTATTCTGCTTAAATTCCTTGAAATGTAAGTTGCTAAATGGTATTACTGAAATTTAAGTTATAATTATGAAAGGACTTATCTCTTCCTGTTGTTGAACTGACAGTATCATTCATGATATCCATGCTTAGTATATTGCTTTAAATTACATTATTATTGGCCTAGTAAGTGTCAAGTCGACCCCTCGTCACTAATTCTTCGAGGTTAGGCGTGATACTTACTGGATACATATTGTTTATGAACTCATACTATGCTTCTGTACTTAACTGTACAGGATCTGAGGCTGGTGTATCTAGTTACCCGCCCGGCGCACATACTTGATTTTGGACCGAGACTTCACGGTGAGCTGCCCTTCTGAGCCGTTCAGCAGCATGCTGTAGTTTCTCTTTTGTTTTTATCTGTCTATTCTGTTTCAGACAGTAGGATAGTCATCTTTTGTATATTCTACTAGTTGCCCACATACTTGTGACACCAGATCTTGGCACGCATTAGTAGACTTTGATTTTCAGTTTGGGTTGTAATTCAATAGTTATAATTGTTTTTTTAGATGTTTCCGTTTGTTTGCCTTAAAAATCCTTTATTTACCAAATATTTTAAAAATAAGTAAAAACTAAATGGGAAATCACGAAGTTGTTCACTGTTGGCTTGTCCAGCAACGGTGTTGGACGCCATCACAGCCTGACATGGAGTTGGGTCGTGACAATAAATTAGTTGTTACTTGTTTAATTTTCGCAATAGTAGATTAATAGAAAAACATCACTCTTAAATATCTTGGATAATAAATTGAATTTAGTTTGCTTAGTTAACAATTAATCTAAGTCTCTGTGGGTTCGACATCCGACTTTTGAGTCACTTTATTACTTAACGGCCACGTATACTTGCGTGTACTTGGGGAACCAACAAGTTTTTGGCTCCGTTGCCGTGGACTTAGTTATTGATTGCTTATCTAAGTTAAGCTTTTAATTGATTTCTGTTCAAGTTTTTAATTTTCCTATTTAGTTATTTTTCTAGATTAGACTTTTACTTTTATCTTTATAGGTTTTGTTTATTTTTTTTGTTATTTTAATTTTTTTATTTTTATAACAATTTTATCTTTCTCTTAGTATGTTCATAGTTCTCTCACCATGACATCTGAGGATGAAATATCCGTAGGTAAGGTTATTGATGAAGATGCTTGGTTGACGAAAAACTTTTATGGCCCGTCTTTTTGGGCTTGTCATGACCTAAACTCTGGGAGGTCTGAATTTGAATATGGGAGTAAGGGTTGGTATTGGGATGAATATTCACAATTAAGGGAATATGAGGAGCGATGTTATCTTCTAACAAAGTTGGTGAATGATTGGTCGAAGGAGAGAGTTGATCTTGCACAAGAAATTGACAAGTTTGGCTTGGCTTTGCACAACTTGGATGCAGATTTGAGTGCAAAGGTTGATGCGTTCAACGCCCAAAAATTTAATGATGAGTTGTGTGAAACTAAAAAAAAATCTTCTAGACTAAATTGAGTAGCTAGAACGAGAATACCAAGCATTAGACTATATTTTTCTTGAGGATGCCAATGCTGAGAGGAGTGTTCTAGAGTCATGTGAGGAAGTAGATAATATTATATTTGAATACTCTAGTATGTGTACATATGAGGATGTAAAGAGTAATACAATTCTAGAGTTAGGGCGTATTGGTCCTCATTCCATACTTCTTTCAACATTGTGTTTGGATGATGACATGGAAATCGAGTCTTCTGAGCCTTTGGAGGAGCCAATGGACGAGGAACGAGGTGCCTATATTCTTGAATTTGTTGTGCCAAAAAGCAAAAATTACATTCCTCATCTAAAGGTCAAGAGGTGTAGAGCGAAAATTTTATTGCTTGGCCTGGTTTTCTTTGTATCCCCAGCAAAGGAGCATAGCCACAGACTGGATTCCCTATTAGGGGCTCAATTCATAAGTTCGAGATGGAGATAAAAAGTGGTACAATTCGTGTCGCGACGTTAAATCAGGCGCTTGTTGGGAGGCAACCCAACTTTACTGCTTTCTTTTATTTTTATTTTTATCTTATTATGTGCACTGCATTTGATGTCTAGAACTTGCCCCGTGTGTTTGCAAAGCGAAATAGTAGTTTTGTTCAGTCTTGGAAATGATATAGGCATTTCTTTATTGAGCCAGATATATATAGTTTACATGCCTAATTGTTATGTATCGTAGTTAACCCTTTGAGCCTTTAATCATGTTTCTTTGGCAACCACATTACAAGCCTTACCCATTTATTTGAATTAATTATCTATTTGAACCTTTTAACCTCTGATGAGCACTTGAATTGTAATGAACTTTATAAAAGTTAAATTGTGGGGTGGTTGGTTTGGCATTTGAGTGGAACTAATGAAATAAGGAGAAAGGTGCACTGTTTTGAAAAAGTAAGAGTCACGTGAATTGAAAAAGAAATAATATTTTTTTTATATAGTTGTATTGCTGTGAAAAATATTCCTTGACAGTGGTGACTCTTGATGTAATTATGCTTAAAAGAAGTATGGAGTAATATACATTGACGTGAAGGTGGAGTTTGGTTTGACATAAGTATGGGGTTTGAATGTTAAAGTATATGTATTAAAGTGCTTAGGGAGGTGTAGTCACTCTTATATCCAAATGTATCATACCCGACCCGCAGCCTACAGTACAACCAATTAAAGTCCTACTTGATCCTAGACTGAATGAGCTCGATTAGTAGAGTAGTACACTATGGGTAAGCCCATGGTGCATCTTTTGTGGCATATGAATGTTATTTATGAGAGTGAGTGAATTCTTCCTATCTTGAGTTTCTAATTGTTCTTGAATTTTAATGTGTATGGAACTACTCTCTTTTGTTGTGTGAGGGCACTTGATTCATGAAGGAAAGGTAATGTCATTGTCCTCTATGTTAGAGTAAGTGAGTGAGTGGTGAATAATGCATGGTACTTGGGAGTCAAATCTTGAGGTGAAGATATTACACCCTTGTGCTTAGTCTATTTTAAAGATTCTTAGTGTGATGAGTTAGGAGAATTGTTTTAAAAGGTCATGTCTATATAAAGTGTAGTTTGATTGCTCGAGGATGAGCAACGTTTAAGTGTAGGGTAGAAATGTTTGGCTATAATTCCATATTTTTAGTGCATTACTTACCTTACATTTTTGGACTTTAATGCTAAACTATACGATATTTGTGCTTAATTGAGTTTAATTTATGTGTAGGTATGTTGAAGAAGAAATTGAGAGTAAAGTAAAGATTTTATGTGTATTTTATGAACTACAAGAATAGCTTGTGATTATTTGATGATGGAAAATATTATGATATCATGATTAGATAATGATTGAAGACAAAATTGTTAAAGGATAATGTGTGCAAATTGACGTGAGATGAAATTGGAAAGCAAAGGAAATAAATGAGAGTGTTAGGCAACTAGCACTAGCAAAAGACCTCAAAATTGAATTGAAGCAGAGAAGCATCAGGCGAAGCGAGCCAACAAGCTTGCGTTCGAGTTATCATCTTTGGTTGTTTTTCTAATTCTGTGCATAATTGCTTAATTATTTGGCCAGCAGTCGAGTTCTATTTACTATCTATGTTATACTTGGGAAAGCCATGTTTAGATTAGAGTAGAATTAGAGATAGCTTGTTTCTGAACCCGTGGCTAGGGGAAAGATTTCGCGGATAGGATAAAAATATATATAACAGTCTTGCTTAGTTGAATACCATATTATATTCATTCATGATAGATTTAATACCATAGGAATATAGGGTTGATATATTATCGATAGACGGATAATATTGTGGGAACATGCTACTTATATAAATGATCTAGTCAACTAGCAATCATAGATAATCTGGATTAACAAGTGTGATTATTGAACTTAATAGGATTGATAAACCAACCACAACCCTGGAATCTTTATCTTCTCTGAATTAAAATCTTATCTTATACATTTACATTCTTGATAAATTAGTTGTTACTTGTTTAATTTCCGCAATAGGAGATTAATAGAAAAACATCACTCTTAAATATCTTGGTCAATAAATTGACTTTAGTTTGCTTAGTTAACAATTAATCTAAGTCTCTGTGGGTTCGACATCCGACTTTCGAGTCACTTTATTACTTGACGGCCCCGCCACCTCACCCCAATGTATGCGGGTGGAGGTGTATTCACAATGACACATTTCGGATTCCTGAAACGATAATAGTTTGTATAAACGAGTTCCCTTTTAAATCAACCATTTGGCACCTTTGGCCTTAGCAAGTGTAGGTTTTTAAGGTTTCATCATGTGAGAAATAAGTGTTTAATCACATTGATTTCATACAAGGTCTCTTTTCCAAAAGGGGTATAACATAATTAAGTCAAAAAATAGAGAATCATTAACACACGAGTGTTCTAACATTTTATGCCAACCGGGAATCAATTTTACTAGTTTGAATACCACAGATCAATAGCATTTCAAGTTCGACTACACATGATAGAATTTTACAAGGATTCAGGAATTCCGATACTAGAGGAAGAGTTTAGCCTTCATACCTCACTTTGAGCTTTTCGTAGTGCCACAATAATGTCCCAACACTCCTAACGATGCCAATCTTTTTAAAGCCCTAGCAAGTTCCTTTTGATGGAATTCCAAGGTTTGATCAAAGTATAGTAGTAAAATCCTTAGTCATCCCGTCCCTCTCTCTAGAATAGCTCTCTCCTTTCTCTAAAATGTTAGGTAATCCCCCAAAAATGAAACCTTAGGCTAGATAAATTAAATGGGGGTCGGGTTATAAAATTGGAAAAAAGAAGCCCCGACACTAACTCTTCTACGGTCCGCAAAATGGACCGCGTAATGGCTCTCCGATACTGGGCACCCCCGCACCACCCTGCTATAAGGACCCATAAATTTTCAGCAAGTAATTTAAGGTTTCATGATGCCTATGTAGGCTAATGTATTGTATTTTCGGACTTTTGGGTTGAACAGTGCATTGGGGAGTTAAATCATTTCGACCTCACGTCGCCCAGCTCATAGCGCGCTAGACCGTGCTATATCCCTCGCGAAGCCCAGTCTGTAGCGTGCTAGACCGTGCTATATCCCTCGCAAAACCTAGTCTGTAGCTCGCTACAGAGCTAGCGAAGCCTGGTTTGTAGCTTGGTGCAAAACGTGCCTAGCCTGGTCTGTAGCCCGGTCCGGATTTCAGAGGATCCATTCTTATATCTTTACAACTCAACCCTATCTCGATAAATAGACGTAAGGGCCAATTTTAGAATAGAATATCTGATATTTTTAGAGATAGGAAGTGTCCTAGAGTGAGAGGAGAAATCCCTAAGCTAATTGTCCATCAAAATCTTGCTCAAGCCTTGAAATTCAACAAGAAATCTCATAAGGTCTTCATCTAAGAGGTAAGGTTCCATACCTTAGTTTCCAAATTCGAATTTGGGTAGAAGATGGTGGATTGGGAGTATGATTCTTAGGTGTGAGAGTATTATTTATACATGCATGTACGAATAAGGTTTGTGGGAAGATTGTTGAGCTCAAATGGGTAAATATTGGGTTGTGGAGTGTAGAAAATCTTGTGGAAAAACCTTGTAATATAATTTGCACATCTAGTGTTTGATAAAATGCTCAAACGAGCTGAAATCCTTGAATATCTTCCTAATCTGTGTTCAATTTTGTTATGTCTCAAAATAGATTGGGATTGCAAGGATTTCTAGAATATTGTAGTAATTTAAGGAAATCTCAAAGTGAGGTATGCTGGCTAAATTACTCTCTTAGAATTGAATTCCATGATGTTCCCGTAAGTTTCAAGTATGGTTGGCTCAAGTTCCTTATTCTCATGTTTCGAGTTGTTCCCAATAAATTTGATTATCCTGAGTAAGCAAAGTGTTGAGAATTATGTATTCAAAATATGTTCCGAATGTTCCTAACACATTATGTTATCCTTCGGGAATGTGTTCAAGAATGATATCTATATTAAAATGTTATGGCTTTGGGTCGTGTTTCAAATGAGATTACATTATGCTTAACTTGGAAAGAATACTTTATGCGTCTAAAACTCCAATTGCTCATATGTGTACCTAGAGTCTTGATTTGAAATGCATTGTTGTTGATAATCTATAAGGATGCTTGAAAGTGAAAGAAGTGGGTTGGAGATGTAAAGCGTGGCCACCGTGCCAATAATGAAAGTTATATTTGTGGCCAATGGTGCCAAGGAAATGAAATGATGTGAGAAAGGTTATGAAATGAGCCATGATTCAAATGTTCCAAATTGACTTCGAAAACAGATTTGCCCAAATGTGACTGTTTTAGCTAATGCTATGCTTTGTAAGTATTTTCAATGTGTATTGAGCTCTTATATATTCGTGAGTTAAAATTGTGTATTGCCCTTTTGGGGAAAAGTATTTCAAGAATAAATGATGTCCTACACGTTTATGATTTTAACTTGTGCTTCGATTGCCAATCATTTTACTCCATTTCTTGAAAAGAAATCCATTGTGTTTAAAGTCTTCATTACTAATGAACCTAAATTTGTGATTTTTGGAATATTCTATTTGTTGATATTTTTGATAATGATCCGTGAAAGGAAAGAAATGAAAGTGTGGAATATGAAATATGGCCATTGTGCCATGAATGAAGAATTATATATATGGCCAAGAGAGCCAATGAAATAATGATGTTGTAAGTAGTTGAAAGTGCCAATGAGGCTATACATAGTGTGACATGTTATGAGGTAAATGCAATTGTATTTCTGTTTCCCTTGTATGAAAATCAAAAATGTTTTGGGGAGAATCGATAGTCACTGAGGAAGGGTAGGTTGAAATAACCTAGCCCTGAAACTACACGTGTCGGTATAGGAGTGCATTATGATTATTCCCCTTATTTGGGATGAGATTAATGTGATGAGATTATTCCCCTTATTTGGGATGAGATGATTGCTAGAGGAATGTGATGTCCACCCGCATACATTGGAGTGAGGCGGCAGGGTTGCTTTGTGTAGAGATTGTGATTGTGAATACACCTCCACCCACATACATTGGGGTGAGGCGACAAGGCCATTTTGTTTAGAGATTGTGATTGTGAATACACCTCCACCTGCACACATAGGGGTAAGGCGGCAGGGCCTCTTTGTTTAGAGATTACGATTGTGAATACACCTCCACATGGATTGTGATTGTGAATACACCTCCACCCACACATATTGGGGTGAGGTGGCTGGGCCACTTTGTGTAGAGAATGTTGTGTTGAAATTACACCTCCACCCGCACATATTGGGGTGAGGCGGCAAGGCCACTCTATGTAGAGGTTTCTACAAGGGATCTCCCAACCAAAAATAATATTATCTTTGTATTTTGGAAATTATTATGTTTTAACTTGGAATTTGGATATCATTGATTGTTGATTGTTGTTTCCATGGTTTTCCCTTTCTTACATTGGCATTCTATTTTGATAGAGGACAATTAGCTTTACATACAAGTACTATTCCATATGTACTAACGTCCCTTTTGCCGGGGACGCTGCATCTTTAATGGATGCAGGTGGTTCATCAGCGGGCAGCTTTGGTCCTCGTTAGCAGTCACTCTCTATTCAGCAGGTTTTGGTGAACCCTACTTTATTCCGGGCCTGATGTCATTTGATGTTGTACATTGTATTTTGAGGTATAGCCGAGGCCTTGTTACCGACACTTCCATACTACTCTTTTATTATACTTAGAGGATTTGTAGATAGGTTATGGGTGGTGTTTGATGTTGGGAATTGAACTAGAAGTGTTGGTTTTTGGCAAACATGTTTTGTTTTTCATTATATCTATACACTCGCAATATTTATGAAATCGTAACTAAATTTATTTTGAGAAATGGGAAAAGAATGGGGAACATTTCACTCTCCTCATGTATATCTCTTGATATTGATTTTATATTGTTCATGGGTAAGATTGGATAGACGGCATCAAGTAGGCTTGCTCGACCGGGGTATCTCAGTTGAGCTCCGATCGCGCTCCCCGAGGTCGGGGCGTGACAAATTTGGTATCAGAGCCTAAGGTTTTAAAGTGTCCTAGGATGTTTTGGAGCCGTATCTGGTAGAGTCCTTCTTATCGGTGTGTTATCGACCACATCTTTAATTAGGAGGCTACTTGGGAACTTAGGAATGTCACCCTTCTTTGGTAATCTAGATCGTGCGATAGAGCTCAAGATAGGAACCTAATTTCCTCGTCATGTCTCATTTTCCATATGAGTAACCCACGAGTTCGAGGTAGTGAGGAGGGAATGAAAGAACCAGTTTCTAGGGGAAGTGTCCTTGTTCCTATTAATGTCACCACGCCACCAGATCATGTGGTGAGAGCACCTAAGAAACGAAAGAGGGGTGTTTGTACCAATAAGCCAGAATGTTTGATTTGTAAGAAACTCCACTTGGGGACGTATTGAATGACTCTTGAAATAGTTTATGGTTGTGTAAAGAGGGGGAACAAGAAGAAAAAATGCCCTAGGTTAGGTACACCTAGTTCGGTCTGCCCGATATGTGGGCGGAAACATTTTGCATCGTGGTGTGAGTATGCTCAGAAGTGTGTAAGGGGTGGCAAGCTTAAGAAATTCCTAAGGCCTACACAGCAAACCGGTATAGAGATTGTTACTCCCGCCATGAAGGCTTGGAGGAAGGATAGGGGGAATGTTTTTGATATACGCAAAAAGGGTATATATCAGGTCAGTGGCACGAGTCAATTTAGTGGACCTCATCCCCGTTGCCTGAAGTGTAGAAGATACATTCGGGGGTATGTCGCTATGGTACCAATGTATGTTATGAATGTGGAGTTGAGGGGAATCAGTTAAGGTACTTCCCTATCAACCTAAAATCACCAAATAATTCACTCTTTAGTACATCATTATGAACACCGCATTATTTTCCTATTTGTATATGAACATCCATATTGAAGAGCCTTCATAAACATGGTCTTAACAAGACGTTGAATCACAAAACATTACATGTACTTACTTTCTGAAAGAGACGCATTATTCGTGAAGCCAATCTATCACAAATTCTCTTATTTACTACCTCTTGTGGAATTGAGCTCTCTAAGTATTTCCTTGTATTTAGTTATAACCCTAGGCTAATACTTCGCACTTGCTTCCCTAAATTCTCAACAAGGGACTATACCTGATGAATTTCTTATAGAACCTTTTGATTCGAATGGATAACATCTGCTCACTTGTGCCTATGCACGCACCATCATAATATTTACCTATGTGGTACCAAATCTAATGTAAATTAGCCTAGTGTTGAGATCCTTCTTGAGCCACTCTTTCACTCTCCGGTGTATGTGGCTCATATAGTTGGAACAGTCACTTTACTCCTTTGTTAATATTATCATGAATCCTTTTCACTGTCTAGTAACATGAGAGCATATCTCAGCACCTATCATATGTGTACATGTCAATTAAAAGGGGTCACTTGTCCGCATAAAGTTTCTGGGAAATTTGAGATTTTCACAACTTTGTCACAGGAATATCTTTTTGTTCGCCCATCTCAGTATGACTTTCATGTCCACCTAGATCATGCCTCATTGAGTAACTCACTTTGTTCCTAGTATTGCAATTGCCCATGATGTGGTCTGGTATTACAGTCAAAGAAGAAGCATCATCCCTTGATCAAACATATTGGGTAGGAAATTTTATGGTCATATTCATGCTAGCACATCTTAGAGTAATTGTTGAAGGTCGCCAAAGGTTTAGTTTGGGTGTTGGCAGTAGAGATATAGAGTTGAAGAAAGTGAACAGGTTATTCTCAGGATTTTCTTCATGAAGATATTATGTGAATTGCTAATAAAGGTAAAGTATGTGTAGTCACATTAGGCCTTATGAAATCTTGAAGTAAATATGCTGAACTATGAGTATGATAATTCCCTATCATTGTCCTCTATGTACCCGGTGTTTCATGTGACTATGTCTAAGAAGGTAGTTGGAAATCCTTTGTCTATCGTTCCGGTGAAAGCTAGTAAAGGTGAAGTTATTGGATAATTGGTCTATGAGAGGTACTTAATTGTCATCCTTGTTAGATAAGTCTGAAAGTTGAGATTGCCTCTATTGTGTGTTATGGCGAAGTCTGTGAATCGAAGAGGCCACCTCGAAGGCCGAAAGTGTTAAGGAAAGAAAATGTTCTTACTTGATTGTATAGTCAAATGATTGTGGATCGAAAGGTACTTTCTATGTATTATGATTTAAATATGTGCAGCTCATGTTCAGATATCACTTTTGATAATATAATGTCTGTAATGTTGAGAGTAGTGTTGCTGATATATATATTATGATACTATGTCGAGTTGTGGATGTGTTGTTAGCAGTGATTTTGGTGATTCTCTGGCAGTTGGATAGGCCCAATTACAGAGGAGACTCTGCCGGAATTTCAAAAATTTTGAGAGTTAGTCAAATTTGTGAGCTTGAGATGTGTGAGAGAAGAGATGTGTTATGTTAGGTGTTTGGGGCAGACTCTACCCCTCATTTGAGGATGAATGATCCTAAGCGGGGGAGGATGTAAGGCCCCGTAAATTTCCGATAAGTAATTTAAGGTTCCATGGTGCCTATGTAGGCTAATGTATTGTATTTTCGAACTTTTGAGTTGAACAGTGTGTTGGGGAGTTGAATCATTTCAACTTCACGTCGCCCACCTCATAGCGCGCTAGACCATGCTATATCTCTCGCGAAGCCTAGTCTGTAGCGTGCTAGACCGTGCTATATCCCTCGTGAAGCCTGGTTTGTAGCTCCCTGCAGAGCATGCCTAGCCTGGTCTATAGCCTGGTCCGGATTTCAGAGGATCCATTCTTCTATCTTTACAACCCGACCCTATCTCGATAAATATACGGAAGGGACCATTTTTGAAGGGAATATCTTATAATTTTAGAGAGAGGAAGTGCCCTAGAGTGAGGAGAAATCCCTAAGCTAATTGTTCATCAAAATCTTGCTCAAGCCTTGAAATTCAACAAGAAAGCTCACAAGGTCTTCATCTAAGAGGTAAGGTTCCATACCCTAGTTTTCAAATTCAAATTTGGGTAGAAGATGGTTGATTGGGAGTATGATTCTTGGGCGTGAGAGTATTATTTATACATGCATGTACCAATAAGGTTTGTGGGAAGATTGTTGAGCTCGAATGGGTAAAGATTGGGGTGTGGAGTGAAGGAAATCTTATGGAAGAACCTTGTAATCAAATTTGCACATCTAGTGTTTGATAAAATGCTCAAACGAGATGAAACCATGAATATCTTCCTAATTAGTGTTCAATTTTGTTATGTCTTAAAATAGATTGGGATTGCTAGGATTTTCGGAGCATTGTAGTAATTTAAGGAAAGCTCAAAGCGAGGTATGTTGGCTAAACTACTCTCTTAGAATTGAATTCCATGATGTTCCCGTAAGTTTCAAGTATGGTTGGTACAAGTTCCTTATTCTCATGTTCTGAGTTGTTCCCAATAAATTTGATTATCCCGAGTAAGCAAAGTGTCGAGAATTATGTATTCAAAATGTGTTCCGAATGTTCTTATCGCATTATGTTATCCTTCGGGAATGTGTTCAAGAATGATATGTGTATTAAAATGTTATGGCTTTGAGTCGTGTTTCAAATGAGAGTCCATTATGCTTAACTTGGAAAGAATACTCCATGCGTCTAAAACTCCTATTGCTCGTTTGTGTACCTAATGTCTTGATTTGAAATGCCTTGTTGTTGATAATCTATAAGGATGCTTGAAAGTAAAAGAAGTGGGTTGGAGGTGTAAAGCGTGTACACCGTGCCAATAATTAAAGTTATACTTGTGGCCAATGGTACCAAGGAAATAAAATGATGTGAGAAAGGTTATGAAATGAGCCTTGATTCAACTATTCCAAATTGACTTCGAAAATAGATTTGCCTAAAAGCTTATGTACTCAAGTCATGCCCAAATATGGCTATTTTAACTAATGCTATGCTTTGTAAGTATTTCCAATGTGTTTTGAGCTCTTATATATTCATGAGTTGAAATTGTGTATTGCCCTTTTGGGGAAAAGTATTTCAAGAATAAATGATGTGATACTCGTTTATGATTTTAACCTGTGCTTCGATTGCCATTCATTTTATTCCATTTCTTGGAAAGAAATCCATTGTGTTTAAATGGTTAAAGTCTTCATTACTAATGAACCTAAAGTTGTGGTTTCCGAAATATTCTATTTGTTGATATTTTTGATGATGATCCATGAAAGGAAAGAAATGAAAGTGTGGAATATGAAATACGGCCATTGTGCCATGAATGAAGAATCATATGTGTGGCCAAGAGAGCCAGTGAAATAATGATGTTGTAAGTGGTTGAAAGTATCAATGAGGCTATAAATAGTGTGAAATGTTATGAGGTAAATGCAATTGTATTTCTGTTTCCCTTGTATGAAAATCAAAAGTGTTTTGGGGAGAATCGATAGTCACTGAGGAAGGGAATAACCTAGCCCTGAAACTACATGTGTCGGTGTAGGAGTGCATTGTGATTATTCCCCTTATTTGGGATGAGATTGATGTGATGAGATTATTCCCCTTGGATGAGATGATTGCTAGCAGAATGTAATGTCCACCCGCATACATTGGGGTGAGGCGGCAGGGCCACTTTGTGTAGAGATTGTGATTGTGGATACACCTCCACCTGCATACATTGGGGTGAGGCGGCAGGGCCACTTTGTTTAGAGATTGTGATTGTGAATACACTTCCACCCGCATACATTGGGGTGAGGCGACAAGGCCTCTTTGTGTAAGGATTGTGATTGTGAATACACCTCCACCCACATACATTGGGATGAGGTGGCAGGGTCGCTTTGTGTAGAGAATGTTGTATTGAAATTACACCTCCACCCGCACACATTGGGGTGAGGCGACAGGGCCGCTTTGTGTAGAGGTTGTTAGAAGGGATCTCCCAACTAAAAATAATATTATCTTTGTATTTTGGAAATTATTATGTTTTAACTTGGAATTTAGATATCATTGATCGTTGATTGTTGTTTCCATGGTTTTCCCTTTCTTTCATTGGCATTCTATTTTGAAAGAGGACAGTTAGCTTTTCATACTAGTACTATTCCATATGTACTAACGTCCCTTTTGCCGGGGGCGCTACATCTTTAATGGATGCAGGTGGCTCATCAGCGGGCTACTTTGGTCCTCGTTAGCAGTCACTCTCTATTTTGCAGGTTTTGGTGAGCCCTACTCTATTCCGGGCCTTATGTCATTTGATGTTGTACATTGTGTTTTGAGGTATAGTAGGAGCCTTGTTGCTGGCACTTCCATACTACTCTTTTGTTGTACTTAGAGGCTCCGTAGACAGGTTGTGGGTGGTGTTTGATGTTGGGAATTGAACTAGAAGTGCTGGTTTTTGGCAAACATGTTTTTTATATGGGAAATCATAAATGAATTTCTTTTGAGAAATGGGAAAAGAATGGGGAACATTTCACTCTCCTCATGTATATCTCTTGATATTGATTTTATATTGTTCATAGGTAAGATTGGATAGACGGCATCAAGTAAACTTGCTCGACCAGGTTATCTCGGTTGAGCGCTAGTTACGCTCCCCGAGGTCGGGGCATGACACATGCGACTGGTCTGCGGTCCACAGACCTATTCTGCGGTCGCATAATGCACCGCAGAACTGTCCTCCGAGATTTTTTTGTGCTGGGTCTGTGATGGGTTATGCGGCCCGCAAAATGATTATGCGACTGCATAATGGTCCAAACATTTGCCCAGATTTTCTGCCTCACTCTGCGGCAAATCTGCGGTCCGCAGATCAGTTCTACGACCACAGAATGGGCCGCAGAAATGTCCTGCACTTCCAAAATGTTTCTTCAACTCCCCAACACACTGTTCAACCCAAAAAGTCCGAACCTACAATCCTCAACACTTAAGTCTACTTCGGGACCACGAAACCACAATACAACAATATAAAACAATGGGGAAACAACGCCGGCCACAATGCTATTAAATATTACATTACCTCGGACTCAATTTCCCTTTCTTACCAAACCGCATTACACCCTTCATAGGGGAAACCTTCAAGAACACCCAATCATCTTCTTTGAACTCCAAATTCCTGCGACGCACATCCGAATAGGACTTTTGACGACTCTGAGCAGTTTTCAACTGTTCTATAATGATCTTGACCTTTTCCATTGCCTGATGTACGAGGTCCAGTCCTATCAATTCTGCTTCCCCAATTTCGAACCACCCAATGGGAGATCTACATCTCCTACCATATAAAGCCAAGAACGGTGCCATCTAGATACTAGCATGATAATTGTTGTTGTAGGCAAATTCTATGAGCGGCAAATGATCATCCCAGCTACCTTTGATGTTAAGAACACAAGCGCACAACATATCCTCGAGCGTCTGAATAGTCTGCTCTGCCTGCCCGTCAGTCTGCGGGTGAAAGGTATTACTAAGATTCACCTGAGTACCCAAACCTTGATGAAACTTCTTCCAAAAATTAGCCATGAATTGTGCCCCTCGATCTGAGATAATAGAAACTGGAGTGCCATGCAACCTGACTATTTCCTTGATATACCACTGAGCATACTGTTCTGCTGTGTCAGTAGCCTTAACAGGTAAAACGTGTGTTGATTTCGTGAGTCGGTCAACAATTACCCAAATCGAGTTGAACTTGCGAGGAGTGCGAGGTAGTCCTCAACACTTATGTCTACTTCGGCACCACGAAACCCCGGGTTTTAGGTAATATTTTACGGTGCCTTACAATTCCTCATGCTAGCTATACTTGACATGTTATTATCAGTATTGATCTTTAATTTTGAACTTGAAAGCATGTCTAAATTTTTGTACCATGAACGAGCTGAATATGGAAGTTTCTCTGAGTTATTTACTATCATTGTCATTATCTTACCTATGTTGTCATTATATTGGTTCTCGCTGTATCCTTCTGAGCTCGTCACTTCTTTTAGCCCCATGTTACTTTTGTTAATTATTGAGTACATGAGGTCGGGTATACTCATACTACACTCTGCACTTCGTGTGCATATCCAGGTACATCTGGACGCGGTGATTGCTAGATCGGTGACTGTAGACGTCCGCAAACCTTGGATCTCTTTCCTTTTATTATCTTCTATACTGTTCTATTTCTCATGTAGTTGTACTAGAGTTTTGGTTTATGTTGATACTTAGTAGTGCTCATGTACTCGTTGACACCAGGTTTTGAGGTGTTTGTAGTAGCATTTCAATTACTTTTGTCAGAAGTTTATGAAAATTTCCACTGTTGAGCTTATTAAAACATGTTCTATTCAAATGTTTTAGCTGTTATGTGATTGTCGGCTTGCCTGGCAAGTGTGTTAGGTGCCATCATGACGGGTTTGGATTTTTTTTGTGTCGTGACACAACTTCACTTAAAGCATGTAATAATAAACTTGACAACGAAAGATAGAATGAATACTAACAACTTCAATTAAATGCTTATAAGTAATCTAAGGGTCTAAACCGGTTAATTTTTCCCATATAACCCTGTGTACATACTCGTCACCTCATGTATATGTCTTTCACATAATTCAAATAGTATAATCAAACCCAATCCTAAGGGGTAGTTCCCCCATACAAAGTTAGGCAAGATACTTACCGCAACAAGGAAAAATCAACCCTCAAAAATGGCTTTTCCCTTAAAATTTGCCTTTGCACGGCTCAAATCTAACCAACAACGACTTAATATCATCAAACAATGCAAGAGAAGCCAATTTCGATTAATAAAGCTAAGATCTTTACACAATTCCCAAAAGTCAACCCCGAGCCCGTCCGGTCAAAACTCGAGTCCAAGGGTAGTTCTCAACTACCCATAACCTCACAAGTCCATATATGTTTTTTGTTTTGAAATCCGAATCCAATTCTACTCTCAAATCTCAAATTTTCATTTTTCAAAATATAGACAAAATTCCCCAAAAGTTCTCTTAGATTCCCATGAAATAGTGGTTAAAACTCATAAATAATCATGTAATATAATTCAAAATTTATCAAAATCACTTATACAATAGTTGTAGGTGAAAATCCCTCCTCAAAATAGCCTCCTACCGACTCTAGGGTTCTAAAATATGAAAATGAGACTAAGTCTAGCTTTTTTAGCCCTTTTGTTCAGGTGCAGAAGTCGAAACTGTGACCATTGCGAACCCTCACAAATGTGAACAATGACTTGCAAATGCGATGCGTGATAGCCCAGGGAAATATTGCAATTGCGACACTAACTTCGCAAGCATGTTCCTTCCGCCAATGCGACTAAATGGTCACAAATGCGACCTACCCAGCCTGAGCCTATACTTCGCAATTGTGAGTAAGGCATCACAAATGCGATACATGAACCCTTCTTGTCCACTCCGCAATTGTGATGCTGGTGCGATAACTGGAGCACCAGCATAGCAGCAACCTAAAAATGAGTTCAAACCAATCTGAAACACATCTAAAACTCACCCTAGCTGTCGGGGCTCCACACCAAACATTCACACAAGTCTAAGAATATCATACAAACTCGCTCACATGATCCATACACCAAAATAACATTCGGAACCACGAATTAGACATCAAAACGCATGAAAATCAAAAGGAAACTCAAGAATCTCTAGAATCACAACCAAGCGTCTGATTCCTATAAAATCAACTTGGATGACATCAAATTTTGCAAACAAGTTCCAAATAGTAAAACAGACTTATTACAAGTCCCATAACCAAAATCAAAACCCTATAGCTATGAAGTCAACCTACGGTCATACCTAAGGAATTTCTAAACCTTCAAAATTGCTAACTTCCGGCAAAACAAATCAAATCAACCTAGGGACCTACGAATTTAATTCCGGGCATACGCCCGAGTCTAAAATCACGATACGAACCTATCAGAGCCATCAAAATACCATTCCGAGGTCGTTTTTACAAAAGTCAAACCTAGGTCAACATTTCCAACTTAAGCTTCTAAACCATGAACCAAAGGGTCTAAATTATTCCAAAACCTCCCTGAAGCGAAACTAACCATACCCTTAAGTCATAAAACCACTAATACAAATAAGGGAAGCTTTAAAAGGGGAAACGAGGCTCAAACACGCCAAACAACTGGCCGGGACATCACATTCTCCCCCTCTTAAAACAAATATTCGTCCTTGAACGTGCATAATGACATATCTGAAGTGCCATAAAGGTGAGGATGACGACTCCGCATGTCGTGCTCGATCTCCCAAGTCGCCTCCCTGACTGTTTGACCCCTCCTTTGAACCTTCACTGAAGTGATTTTCTTTGACCTCAACTTCCGAACCTGCTTGTCCAAGATAGATATCGGCTCCTCAACATAAGTCAAATCTTTGTCCAATTAGGCTGAGCTGAAATATAATACATGTGATAAATCACCATAATACTTCTGGAGAATGGAAACATGGAACACCGAGTGAACTCCCGATAAGCTTGGTGGCAATGCAAGTCTGTAGGCCACCTCACCAATTCTCTCAAGGATCTTAAAAGGTCCAATATACCTAGAGCTTAACTTTCCCTTCTTCCTGAACCTCATCACACCCTTCATGGGTGAAACTCTGAGCAGAACTCTATCTCCCACCATGAATGCTACATCAGAAGCCTTCCGATCAGCAAAACTCTACTGCCTAGACTGTGTTGTACGAAGCCGATCCTCAATCAACTTGAATTTCTCCAAGGCATCACGAATAAAATCAGTGCCCAACAATCTATCCTCCCCTGGCTCAAACCAACGAACTGGAGAACGACACCGCCTCCCATATAAGGCCTCATATGGAGCCATCTGAATGCTCGATTGGTAGCTGTTGTTGTAGGAGAACTCCGCGAGCGTTAGGAGCTGATCCCATGAACCCCCAAAATCCATAACACATGCACGTAGCATGTCATCCAAGATTTGAATGGTGCACTCAGACTGTCCATCTGTCTGGGATAAAATATCGTGCTCAGCTCGATCTGTGTGCCTAACTCACGCTGCACAGCTCTCTAGAAATGTGATGTGATCTGCGTTCCTCGATTGGAGATAATACACAGTGGCATGCCATGAAGATGAACAATCTTGCGAATATAGATCTGCGCTAGAGACTCTGAAGAGTATGTAGTCACGAAATGAAGTGTGCAGACTTGGTCAGTCTGTCCAAAATAATCCACAATGTGTCAAATTTCCTCAAAGTCTATGCAAGTCCAACTACAAAATCTATGGTGATACGCTCCCGCTTCCACTTTGGAATATCAAGTCTCTAAAGCAAACTGTCTGGTCTTTGATGCTCGTACTTTACCTGCTAACAGTTCATACACCGAGCCACATACTCTACTATATCTTCTTCATTCTTCTACACCAGTAGTGCTGCCTCAAATCCTGGTACATCTTCGCAGCACCCGGAGGAGTGGAATACCGCGGGATGTGGGCCTTCTCAAGAATCAATTCATGCAACCCATCCACACTGGGCACACAAATCTGTCCCTTCATCCGCAACACCCCATCATCTCCAATAGAAACCTGCTTTGCATCACCGTGCTTCACCGTATCCTTAAGAACAAGAAAGTGGGGATCATCATACTGACGCGCTTTTATGAATTCATACAAAGAGGACCAAGAAACCAAGCAAGCAAAAACTCAGATAGGCTAAAAAACATCCAACCTCACGAACTGATTGGCCAATGACTGAACATCCAATGATAATGGTCTCTCTCCAACCAGAATATAAACAATACTCCCCATGCTCTCAGTCTTCCTACTCAAGGCGTCGGCCACAACATTGGCCTTATAGGGAGATAAAGAATGGTTATACCCTAGTCTTTTAATAGCTCTAACCACCTTTGTTGCCTTAAGTTCAGATCCTTTTCTTAAATAAGTGTTGTAGACTCTGATGATCTGTAAATACCTTACAAGACACATCATAGAGATAGTGTCTCCAAATCTTCAATGCACGAACAATGGCTACCAACTCTAAATTATGTATTGGGTAGTTCTTCTCATGGGGCTTCAACTTACGTGAAGAATAAGTAATCACTCTACCGTCATGCATCAATACACATCCAATGCCAATCCATAAAGCATCACAGTATGTAGTATAAGAACTCGATGTTGAAGGCAAAACAAAAATTGGAGTTGTGATCAAGGTAGTCTTGAGCTTTTGAAAGATCTCCTCACACTCGTCAGACTACCTGAATGGGACACCTTCTGAGTCAATCTGGTCAAAGAAGCTGCGATAGATGAAAACCCATTTACAAAACGACGATAATACCTGGCCAAACCTAGAAAACTCTGGATCTCAGTAACAGAAGACGGTCTAGGCCAATTTTTAACTTCCTCTACCTTCTTCGGATCCACCTTAATCCCATCACTAGACACCGGATGACACAAAATGCCACTGAATCAAACAAAAATTCGCACTTGGAGAATTTAGCATATAGCTTCTTCTCCTTCAAGGTCTAGAGAACAATTCTCAAGTATTGCTCATGATCATCCTGGCTGTGAGAATACACCAATATTTCATCAATGAACATCATAAAGAAAGAATCAAGATATCGCGAGAATACACTGTTTATCAAATGTATAAATGTTGCTGGGGCATTGGTCAGCCCAGATGGCATCACCAAAAACTCATAATGACCATAGCGAGTCCTAAAAACAGTCTTCGGAATATCTGCATCCCGAATCTTCAACTGATGGTACCCCAATTTCAAATCAATCTTCGAATTCACCCGGGCACCGTGAAGCTGGTCGAATAGATCATCAATGCGCGGTGTGGGTACTTGTTCTTCACTATAACCTTGTTCAACTGCCTGTAATAAATACACATCCTCATAGATCCGTCTTTCTTCTTCATGATAGAACTGAAGCACCCCAAGGCGAGACACACGGCCTGATAAAACCCTTATCAAACAACTCCTGAAGTTGTTCCTTTAATTCCTTCAACTCCACTAGTGCCATACGATATGGTGGAATAGAAATGGGCTGAGTGCCTGGTACCAGGTCAACACCAAAATCAATATCTCTATCGGGTGGCATCCCCGACAGGTCTGCTGGAAACACATCTAGGATATATCTCACTACTAGAACTGACTCAACGGTAGGAGTATCGGCACTGACATCCCTCACAAAGGCTAGATATGCCCCACACCCCTTCTCAACCATCCATTGTGCCTTAAGAAAGGACACAACCTTGTTAGGAATATAATCTAATGTACCTCTCCACTCCAACCATGGCAACCCTAGCATAGCCAATGTCACGATCTTGGCGTGACAGTCCAGAATAGAATGATAGGGTGATAACTAATCCATGCCCAAGATCACATTAAAAAGCCACCATACTAAGTAGCAGAAGGTCAACCTGGTCTCATAACCCCCGATAGTGACCAGATACAACTGACAAATACAGTCTACAACAATAAAATCTCCCACGGGCGTATACATATATATACAGGAGCACTCAAAGAATCATGAGATATATCCAAATATGGAGCAAAGTAAGATGACACATACAAATAAATGGAATCCGGATCACATAAAACTAATGCATCCCTATGAAAAACCAGAACAATACCTGTGATGATAGCATCTGATACAATAGGCTCGGTCCTGCCTGGAAAATCAGAGCAACGGGTCTGGCCTCCCCCTCTAGGACGATCTCTACCCGCCTAACCTCCACCCCTAGCTGGCGATGCAGGTGGAGTGCCAACTTGAGCAGAAACCATAGTCTGTGAACCCTGTGGAATCCGTGAAGCATGTGGAGCTGCACCCCTCCTAAGTCTGGGACAGCCCTCACCATATGCCTGGTATCACCACACTGGAAATAACATCTCTGCGGGCATGGCTGCTGAAACTCAGTCTGACTCGGTCGACTAGACTGACTGCTGAAGACACCCCAAGCACGAGGTGCACTGGAAAGTGGTTGTGCCGAATAGGCAACTTGAGACCTCAGAATAGCTAGAGCACTGCGAGTAGCTGGAAGCGCTGAATAAACTGGTCGACTCACACAACCTCTGCCATGACGAGCTGAAACTAAAGCGCGGGCACCACTAAATCCTCCAGAATCTTGGGGCCTCTTGCCTCCCTACCCTCACTCTCCTGGCCATGCATATGCTACATCCTTCGAGCGATCTTCACAACTTGCTAAAATGGAGCATTAGTCTTTAACTATCGAGCCATATTGAATCTAAGACAATAACTTAGCCCATCGATAAATCTGCGGAATCGCTCTCTGACTGTAGAAACCAAAGTAGGTGCATTGATAGGACAACTTGCTGAACCTGATGGAATACTCCGGCACCGTCATAGTCCCCTAGCACAACTTCTCGAACTCTATGTGCCATGCATCTTGGAGGTTCTGGGGAACAAACTCTATCAAAAACATATCTGAAAACTAAGCCCAAGTGAGAGGTGTTGCATCAGCTGAACTACCTTCGTCATAAGCCTGCCACCACCTATATACTGCCCCTGACAGCTAAAAATGTAGTAAAGATGACTCCGCTCACCTCTGCAATGCCCGTGGTGCAAAGAACACAATAGCACTTGTCTAGAAAACCCTACGCATCCTCAGTAAATGCGCTACTGAAAATAGGAGGATTATACTTCTTGAATCTCTCAAGTCTCCTCTACTCCTCCTCAGATGCCTCTAGCCTGACCTGATGCTGAACCAGAATAAGTGTTGTGCTGGCATAACTCCCGAAACTTGATCAATATGGATCCATTGCTCTAGGGTATGGGGCGCGGGAGTCTGAGCTTCTCCCCTATCCTGAGATGTAGCTAGTGCAACTAGGATCAATCTCGCCTAAGCTAAAGTACCGAACATGCCCAGGAAGTGTGCTAGGGTCTCCTGGAGTCCAGGGGTAGCAACAAGCACCTCGGCTACCTGTCCCCCAACCGGAGCTACTGATAGCTCCTCAGTCGCTGCTCTGGCAGGTGCTCTAGTTATAACACGCGCTCCTCCTCGGTCTCTATGTCAGCCCTAGCCTCTCGCGACTCTAGTAGGAGGTGCAGGTGTTTGCTCATCCGATCAGGTAGTGCGTGTCCTCACTATATGTGAGAGAATAGAAAGACAAAGACTCATATTTCGAGATCTACAAATGCGCACGATAAGGAATCATAGAAGTGGAATTTCCTAATAGTTTCGTAGACTCTCGAAGATAAGTACAGATGTCTCTGTACTGATCCGTAAGTCTTTACTAAACTTACTTATGACTTGTGGCACCTATGAACCTACAGCTCTGATTTCAACTTGTCACGACCCCAAAGTCCCACCTTAGGAAGTCGTGATGGCACCTAGCCTCTAAGACTAGGTAAGTCTAACACACATTGAGAATTTAGAAAAAATAACGACTAAGATGTTAAATTAAACTGATAAATATCATAATAAAACCAAAACAGAACAACAGTCATATTGTCACGACCCAAAATTTAACTAGTCGTGATGGCACCTAACCCAACCCATTAGGTAAGACAATTAACAATAAACCACAATATAATGATAATGATAAGAGTCAAAAATAAAATAACTGAATTTTATACAATTTTCCAAGGACTGATAGTGCAAAACATGAGATTCTAAGACTTAGAATTTACAAAGCTGGTATGAAATAAATTCATCATCTGTTCGAAACGTACATAAATAGATTTATAAATCTAAAGCTGCCAAGAACAATAGGCAGTTATAACAAGAATGCAGGTATATCTTCAATGCTAGCTCCCGCCACTCACAGCAACATCAGCTCCAAAATCTACATGAAAGGTGTAGGTAGAAGTGTTGTATGAATACAACCGACCCCATGTACTTAGTAAGTAACAAACCTAACCTTAGGTTGAAAGCAGTGACGAGCTTGGCCAATGGTCAGAGTCCAACACAAATAGCCAAGAATAACTCGTAACAATATAACAAAAGCAGCACAAGTAATAACTCAAAGATATGATGCTCGACTCATTCACAGTTACGGAAAAACGGGCATGCTTTTCAAGTATAATAGTAAAACCCAAATCTTTCTCCGAAATCACCAAAATATGAGTAAAATCAGAAAACTGTGATTTTTTCCAAAAACATTCAACAGATAAGATATTTCATTCTCAGATAGCATGAGGAAAGTACATCTCTATGCCTACATGTCAATGTGCATGTCAAATCATGAATGTCACAAAACCGTGTAGCATGAGGAAATGCATCTCTATGCATGTATGTCAAGTATGCATGTCAAATGCTATGCATCATAGTAATGAACTCATGTACTCTTATTCTCAGAGTACTCAATCTCACTGTCTCATACTCCCACTCATCACTCTCAATCACTCAGCACACTCAGTCACTCTGCAATGTACGGTACCTGCGCTCACTGTTGGTATGTCAGACTCCGGAGGGGCGGATCCTGTCCAAGCGTTAATATAAGCCAACATGGCCTGCTGCGGCGTCCAGCACGATCCCATCATGAATCAATAAAACTTGCTGCAGCGTACAGCTCGATCCATATAATAATAATATATATAAAGCCAATATGGCCTGCTGCAACGTGCAACCCGATCCATATAATAATAATATATATAAAGCCAATATGGTCTGCTGCGGCGTGCATCCCGATCTACAATATCTCTCAGAAAATGGCTCTCAGTCCCCAACTCAATCATTAGTCTCTCCAGCTTCTCGGGCTCACAAATCTCATGTCAATCAGCCCAAACAATGATAACATGATGTGACAATAAAGGATAACAGAGACTGAGATATGATATGCGAATGAATGAATATGACTGAGTATGTATCTGTAATTTAAGCAAATAACTCAAGAACAGAGATGACCTCACTGGGTCCCAACAGAATAAGCGTATAGCCTAAACATAATTTCTAATATGATTCATAGCTCAATTTCTCTAACACGTAGAAATTTCATGGATAGAAACAAGATTAGGTAGCTACACAGTATCACAGAAGCAACTGAGTCATAATTCACACGGTGCACGCCCATATGCCTGTCACCTAGCATGTGTGTCACCTCAACACCAAACACATAACACGTATGTTCAGGGATTTATACCCTCGGTACCAAGTTTAGAAGTGTCACTTATCTTGAACAAGCCGAATCCAATACCGAGCAAGCCAAACAATATACTAGAAATACCATCCCGCGCGTACCGACTACTGAATGGCTCGAAACTAGCCAAAAGAAACTCAAGAACGTCAAATAATGCCAAAGGAAACAAACCCAATCAATAAAGGTTGAATCTTTAATCAAAAGCTCAAAGTAAACCAAAATGTCAAACCAGGGCCCGCACCTCGGAACCTTACAAAACTCACAAAATCCAATAACCTATTCAATTACGAGTCCAACCATATTAATTTCACTCAAATCCGACTCTGCATCGAAGTTCAAATCTCAAATATTCACTTTATGAAATTTCAGACAAAACCCTAAAATTGCTTTTTGAAATTCATAATCTGAATGCCAAAAACGAAGATAGATTCATGAAATCTCATCAAAAGCGAGTAGAGAACACTTACCTCAATCCATGTGTTGAAATTCCTCTCTAAATTCGCCCACACTTGAGTTCCAAAACCCAAAATGTGAATAAATTGGCCAAGCTCTCGATTTATATCTTCTGCCCAGGCCTTTCCGCATGTGCGGAACAGTAGCCGCTTCTGCGGCATCGCTTTTGCGACACTTCCTCCACTTCTGCGAAAATCACATAATGCCAAACCTCTCGCACTTGTGGACAAAATTCGGCATCTGCGATAACGCAGGTGCGAGGCCTCCTCGCTTATGCGGAAAACACAATCAAGCAGCCCTTCCGCTCCTCTACAAATGATCCCCCTTCTGCACGCACACAGGTGCACTTCATACTCCGCATCTGCGATGGTTTCCCCATCCTAGTCTTCTTCAAAGGTGCGATGATGACCTCGATTCTGCGACTACCACTCTTGCGTAAAACCAACCATAGGTGGGCAACATCAGTACCAGCAGCTACCATCAACCACACTTGAAGGGAAAATGGTCTGAAACTTATCCGAGCCCCTCGGGACCCGTATGAATATACCAACAAGTCCCAAAGTATAACACGTACCTACTTGATGCCTCAAATCACGCATAACAACATCAAAACCATATATCGCATCTCGAATTGAACTTAATGAACTTTTGAATTTTTAACTTCCAAAACTCGTGCCGAACCATATCAAATCAACCGGGAATGACTCCAAATTTTGCACACAAGTCCCATATGACATAACGAAGTAATTCCAATTCCCGGAACTATAATCCGAACCCGATATCATTAAAGTTAACTTCCGGTCAAGCTTATGAACATTCCAAACCTTCAAATTGCCAACTTTTGTCAATTAATGCCGAAACCTTCTAGGAATATCCAAATGCAAATCTGAGCATACGCCCAAGTACAAAATCACCATCCGGACCTAACGAAACAATCAAAACTTCGATCCGAGATCAAATACTCAAAAGTTAAAGTTGGTCAATTCTTCCAACTTAAAGCTTCCTAGTTGAGAATCATTCTTCCAAATCAATTCCGAATCACCTAAATACCAAAATCGACGATTCACACAAGTCATAATACATCATATGGAGCTACTCGTACCCTCAAACCACTGAGCGAAGTGCAAATGCTCAAAATAACCGGTCGGGTCATTATACATATAATCCCCAAAACCGATGGTACAGTCATAAACTCTACAAAAAATTACTAAGAATCTCTAATACAATATTATTCGGAAACAAAAGAAACAGTAGCATAAGATCACTAGAAGGTGACTTTGAGCCCTACGAGCGTCAAGCAAGTATACCTTAAAGTCTCCGAAGCGTCTGAATCAACTCACTGGCATCCAACACGGGCAGAAGTACCTAGATCTACACAAAAATATGCAGAACCATATCATGAGTACACCACAACGGTACCTAGTAAGTATCAAGCCTAACCTCGGTAGAGTAGTGGTGAGGTCATGTCAAGATACCTACTAGACATAGAAACATGTGTAGAATATTAATATAATCTAACAACGGAAAAGTAAAGGCAATAAATGACAATAAAGTAATTTATCAATACAAGGCTAACAATAGAAATAAAAGTAACAAATGACAACAAAGAGTGTACATATTATAATACAACAAGTAACTAATTACTATCAAAATACGAATAGAATGAGGTTAGGAAAATAACACAATAACCGTTCAAATCAACAAGCCTTTCCAACATAGGATGTACAACTCGAATCACACCGAAGTACCAGACCTCATATTCGCATTTCACAAGTCACAATCACAATCTTTCTTATATCTCCGTGTGAGCCTTGCATTTATTTTTTTAAAAATATTTTTTCCGAAATTGCTTCACGCGCTTTAGCCCCTTATCTCGCTGTGTGGCTTCAAGTAATTTTCTTACTAGAAACACGTGCATAAATCCTATTTTATCTCGCTGCATGTGCATCAATACACCACCCTTATACCACCGCATGCGCATCAATATCACAATACAATAATCAACTCACACCACATGTGCCCATATGCCACAACATTGCCAAAATAAACAATAACAATGTCACCATAACATATAGCCCACGACTCAACCACAATGTGTGCAAGAATCTCAATAACAGCAAAATGAACAAGAAATAACTCAACAAGGAAGGATATTCCAATAATCAACAATTTCAACCACAAAATATGTTAATAGCTCTCAATAACTACAACTTCAAAAAAACTCAACAATGAAGATATTTCCATGAAATGTCAACTTCAAATTCAAATGCCTAACATAAGCTCAACAATAAAAGAGATAGCATGAAATAGCAACTACGACTAAATGCATGAGAATAACTAAACAATGAAAAAGATAGCATGCAATAACAACTACTAATAAATGCATATAAGAGTAACCTCGATAGCAAAAAATAGAACATGTAATAACAGCTTCAATTAAAGCATGTAAGAATAAACTTGATAATGAAAGAAAGAACGAATACTAACAACTTCAATTAAAAATTTATAAGTAACCTGAGAGTCTAAATCGGTCAATTTTTCTCATATAAGCCTGTATACACGCTTGTCACCTCACGTAAACGTCTTTCACATAATTTAAATAGTACAATCAAACACAATCCTAAAGGGTAGTTCCCCCACACAAAGTTAGGCAAGATACTAACCTCAACTAGGCCAAATCATCACTTAAAAATGGCTTTTTCTTTAAAATTCACTTCCGCACGGCTCAAATCTAACCAAAAACGAATTAATATCATCAAATAGTGTAGGAGAGACTAATTTTGATTAATAAAGCTAAGATCTTTACACAATTTTCAAAAGTCAACAAAAGTCAAATCCAGGCCCGCCCGATCAAAAACCGAGTCCAAGGGTAGATCTCGGCTACCCATAACCCCACGAGTCCATATATGTATTTTGTTTTCAAATCCGATTCTGATTCGACTCTCAAATCTCAAATTTTTATTTTTTAAAACATTGGCAAAATTCCCAAACATTCTCTTAGATTCTCATGAATTAGAGGTTAAAATTCATAACTAATCATGTAATACAATTGAAAATTTATCAAAATCATTTACCCAATAGTTGTAGGTAAATATCTCTCCTCAAGATCGCCTCCTACCGAATCTAGGGTTCTAAAATATGAAAATGAGACTACATTCCATTTTTCCAACGCTTTTGTTCATGTGCAGAAGTCGCAATTGCGATCCTGGGTTTGCAATTTGCGAACCCTCGCAAATGCGAACAATGACTCGCAAATGCGGTGTCTGACAGCCTAGGAAAATGTTGCAATTGCGACACTGACTTCGCAAATGCGACCAAATGGTCGCAAAGGCGACCTACCCAGCCTGAGCCTATACTTCGCAATTGCGAGTAAGGCATCGCATATGCGATACGTGACCCCTTCCTGTCCACTTTGCAATTGTGATGCTGGTGCTCGCAATTGCGATAGCTGGAGCATCAACACACCAACAACCTAAAAGTAAGTTCAAACCAATCTGAAACATGTCTGAAACTTATCCGAGGCCTCGGGACTCCACACCAAACATCCACACAAGTCTAAGAATATCATACAAACTCGCTCAGGCGATCAAAACACCAAAATAATATGTGGAACCACGAATCGGACATCAAAACGCATGAAATTCAAAAGAAAACTCAAGAATCGTTAGAATCACAACCAAGCGTCTGATTCCTATCAATCCAACTCGGAATGACACCAAATTTTGTAGACAAGTTTTAAATAGTAAAACGGGCCTATTCCAAGCCCAAAAATTAAAATCTGAACCCGATAGGCATGAAGTCAGTCTACAATCAAACCAAAGGAATTTCTAACCTTCAAATTGCCACCCTTGACAAAATAAGTCAAATTAATCTAGGGACCTCCGAATTCAATTTCGAGCATACGCTCGAGTACAAATTGCGATACGAATCTATCGGAGCCATCAAAATACCGTTCCGGGGTCGTTTTCATGAAAGTCAAACCTAGATCAGCATTTCCAACTTAAACTTCTAAACCAAGAACCAAAGGGTCCAAATTATCAAAACTACCCCGAAATGAAACTAACTATCATCGCAAGTCATAAAACCACAAATACGAATATATGAAGTTTCAAAAGGAAAAACAAGGTTCAAATACACAAAACGATCCGTCGGATGATCGTCGCAAGAGACTTTTTCCTAATTAACATGGAACTATAGTACCAATCGAATGTCCTACTTATTTCTAAAGCTCCAACGTAACCCCCATACCAATTATACGTGAATACAGATACTTTTAACCACCTTGGCGCAAGTATTTCTACAAGGTGTAAGTTTCACTGGTGTTCAAACTTGTTGTGCACATCATATTTATAGTTTGTGGCATCTTTTAGGATGAAGTTATTCGTGAAATTGATGTTTTTCTCTACCCTTCTGTTGATCCTAACTCTCAGACAGAATTTTCTTTATTCAAAAATTGATTACTTATTGCTGAATTTGCAAAATTTGTCGATCTTTATACCCTCTTTTAGTCTAATTTTACTATGAATTTATGGCAACTTTGTACCACAGTCGAAATATAGTTTTTAAACAAGACGCTTCTTTTGGATTTTAATTCTCAATTAAAGGGTCGTGGCTAATTCTTTTGTTCTAATATATAGTGCTTCCCCAAAATTATTGGCTTGCTTTAAGACCTTCAACACTAATCATCTCGAGTTCCTCTTTTCCTCGAAGAAAGCGCTGGATTTAACGTGTTTGAGATGCTTAAAATATTTGTAGAAGTTGAATTATCAAATTAAATAATTCACCTTAATAAAACCATCATGAACTTGATATATAGATCAGGAAAAGTTGCCAAGGGATTGGTCTGCAAAAAAGATTGTAGGTCAACTCTGTTGAAATTTCTTATATTTACATTTCTGATATTACAAGTTTTAATTTGGTGTATTATTTGTTATATTCATCGACACTTAACATATTTGTTTTTTTTTTCTTTCTTTCTAGATATTCTCAAATTTATTCGTTAGTATTTTTATTTTATTTTCTATTTTTAATATTCAAGCTGCAGAAATTAAGTACATCATGTGTTTCAAATCAATGCATTGGCAATTTAAACTACTTATCTTCTACATATTCATGTCAGAACATAATCATCGTTGGTAGCACGAGTAAGGTGTAAAATTGTAATAAACCAAATGAAATATTTTCAACAAGAAATTATGCCTTATAGGTAGATTTACACTTTTTCTTTACCAACTACGTCGCAGTGACGGTATACGTAGAATCTCCCCTCGAGCTATAGGTAGCCATTGCCTCCTCTTGAGTTGGTTTTTCACTGAATAATTTTTTCACTGTCCAAACTACTGCAAATATATTTGTTTGCTTGTTCCTATGATTTTCTTCTTATTTTCTGCTGTCTATGACACCTATTAATCGATAGAATATTTGTAAGGATAATTCTGTTATTTTATCTAACCATCAAAGAATTTATGAATTCTTTTTAATTTATATTCAGTTAAGTCGAATTGATATTTCTATTTCTCAACCTGCTGAGGTGCGCCTAAGAAGAAAAATTCTATCAATCTATTTACCCGAAAAATGGATAGAATTGAATTTGTACGTAGTTATAAGGATATGTGGTATAACTTAATACAAATTGTAAGGATAAATAGAAATATCAAATATGGATTGCAAAGAATGCAAAGTAAACAAGATTGTAAAGACGATGATCTTTAGGACTAAGCAAGTTGAATCAATTTATGAACCTTAAAAGAATAACTCTTCAATATAGGAGAATATGGTGCTTGAATTACAATGTAAGCCCAAAAAACTGCCCTCTACAGAAATTTAGTCATCCTCTTTATAGTGAAGGATCCTACTTTAGATAAAATTAAAAATACATAGTGGAGAATCCATGATAAATCAGTTTTTCCTAATTTTCACCGAGATTCTCTCCCTTAGTGTGTTTGCAACGGCTCTTGTCTGTGAGCTCGAACTCGATCGGCCTCTGTGTTGGTTGGTAGTGCTTCTAGAGCTCGATATGGACTCGGGATCAGGTGATGATTCGGACTCGGTCCTGGTTAGGCCTCTGCCCCTTAAGCTCGAAGTCATCTCGTCTCAGTTCGATTCGAACCCGAGCTTGATGATGACTTCGAATTCGGTGTTTGACCTATACCTGGAATCCGAAACTTGTTTGTACCATTTTCGAAAACCCATCTCGAAGTCTTTCTTCGATCCATTATGTTTCGACCTCGATCAATCGTATGAAGGCCGAAATCTATTTCGACCGTATACAGAATCCTATGTACTCTTAGAGGTGTCAATTGATTGGAAATCCTGCAAATAGGACTTTTATTATTGTGACTTTCTGTATAAACCAAACCTCGCTAAGCTTCATGGCTTTTTCCCACTATGTGTGTTGTTATTATTTTTGTTTTCCCTTGTAAGTTAGAAGATACACTTTAAGCTAAACCCTAATTATGTGACTTGAGTTGGTTCATGTAGGAAACAAATGGAGTAATGGACCAACATCTCAATTTTTTGAGTCGTATCTATATAGTATAGTACCAACTATACCACGGATTGATTGATAAACTTTTAGTTAAAAGTAATAATTATACCCAAAACATTCTATAGTATAAATTATGAAAATATATTATGGTTGCTAAACAATAGAATAAACTTGAAAAGGGGAAGAACCGAAGCATAGCAATTCAGCTTGAAAGAGAATAGTACTCCCTCTCCCTCTTTCTCAATTTAGATGAGGTAGTTTGACTCGACACGGAATTTAACCAAAAAAAAGACTATTGAAATTTATGGTCTTAAAAGCTTAAGGGGTAAAAGACTTGTGGAGCCATGTCATTTGTGTGGTTATAAAAACTTTTCATTAAGAGTAAAATGAGTAAAATAAAAAGTTTAAAGTTGAATTATTTCCAAATTTAAAAATATGTCATTTATTTTGAAATAGTCTAAAAAAGAAAGTACCTTATTTAATTTGAAACAGAGGGAGTATTTGATTAGCACAAGGATACCAAATCTAAAGATGTTTCCTAATAATACCATTAGACAATGCCCCATTGATTAGTGAATATTTGAGTATTATCTGGATAGGGAAAAAAGCCTAAAAGTACGTTGATAATGCATTGCATCCTTTGTATACATGGATAGATGGTGAAATCTGACCTTAATGGCTTAAAATGTACAAAAATTCCTTTAAATTAGGGTTTTCCTCTTTCCTCTTTCGGTAGTATACTATTCTGTAACCAGAATTAGAGTTCTAAATAAACACTGCTTTCTGATAACTATTCAATGCCACAAGCCCGCAAAGTTGTCTAAGGATTTTATATTTGGTTTAGCATCTGCATTCAGGATTGAAATCAGTAATACTGAAACGTTATGATGGGTAATAATTTTATGGATCAAAACATCTTATAACTGAGTTGTTGGCTAATACGCAAACATCTAAGTATTCATTATGATACTTTACAAAACGTCTTCTAATCTAATGTAACGACCCAATCGGCTGTTTTATGTATTTGATGTTGTTTTTCTTTTGGAAGATTCCCGTATGTGTATGTGTAGTCATGTGATTTGCGGGGTTGGTTGGTTGGGTTTCGAGGAGGTTTATGATTGATTGGGAACAATTAGTTCTTAGTTTAAATTTTTAGGTTGGAAAATCTTGACCAAGTTTGAGTTTTGTAAAAAATGACCCCGGAACGGTATTTTGATGGTCCCAATAAGTTCGTATGGTAATTTTGGACTTAGACTTATGCCCGGAGTTGAAGTCAGATGTTTCTAGGTTGAATTGGCTCTTTTTACCGAAAGTTGGCAATTTGAAGATTAAGAATTTTCTAAGTTTGACAATGGTTTGACTTTGTGGCTATCAGGTTCGAATTTTGGATTCGGGACTTGGAGTAGGTCCATTTTTTCATTTGGAACTTGTGTCCAAAGTTTGGTATCGTTACGAGTTGGTTTGGTAGGAATCGAATGCTTGATTGTGATTTTAGAAGTTCTTGAGCTTCATTGCGATTTCTATGTGTTTGGTGTTCGATTTGTAGTTTCGGATGTTATTTTGGTATTTTGAGCTCGCGAACGAGTTCGTATGATATTTTTAGATTTGTGTGGATATTTGGTATGGAGTCCCGGGGGCTCGGGTGAGTTTCAGACGCATTTCAGATCATTTGAGTTGAGTTTCAGATTGCTAGTTCTTTGCTGGTGCTTCAGGTCTCGCAAATGCGAGATCCTGTTCGCATTTGTGGGCCTCGCATTTGTGGACCTCTCATTTGCGAGGTGCGTATCGCATTTGCTATGTTTGCCTGAGTGGACTGGCTTCGTAATTACGGAGTCAGTGTCGCATTTGCGAGGTTAACTGAGTGCTGGAGCATTCACTTTGGCGGAGTCTTGGATAGCATTTGTGATCTATTTTTGGCCTGACCTTGTTCGCATTTGCGGACAAAGGTGTCACATTTGCGACTTTTGGGGGACTTGGCAGACATCGCTTTTGCGAGCCAAGCAGTTCGCAAATGCGACTTCTGCAGCTGAACAGATAGTTGGGATTTCGGGACAATCTCATTTTATCACATTTTTTAGCCCTAGACTCGGTGGGAAGTGATCTTAGAAGGAGAGTTTTACACATAGCTATTGGGTAAGTGATATTGACATATTTTTAATATTATAACATGAGTATTTATGAATTTTAACATCAAAATCATGAGATTTGAAGGAAATTTTAAGGGATTTTTTACTATGGTTTGATAAATAAACATTTGAGATTTGGGAGCCGATTTGGACATGGATTTAAAAACCAAATACATATTTGGACTCGTAGGGTTATGGGCAGTCGAGATCTACCCCTCGACTCGGGTTTTGACCGCGCGAGCCGGGATTGACTTTTATAGACTTTTTGGGAATTGTATAAAGATCTCAACTTTATTAATTGAAATTACTTTTTCTTGTACTGCTTGATATTATAAATTCATTTTTGCTATATTTGAGTCGGGCGAAGGTGAATTATAAAGAAAAAGTATTTTTAGAGTATTGATTTGGCCTAATTGAGGTCGGTATCTTGCCTAACATTGTATAGGGGAATTAGTTCTTCGGATTTGGCCTAATTTGCATTGTTTGTGTTATGTGAGACATCGTATACACAATGTGATGAGTGTGTATACGGGCATATGTGGTTTGTGATGAAATTAAACCTTGGGCTATTAATATGCCTTGAATTGGGATTGTTTGGTATATAAACATGCTTTAGTGTTGAATATTCCCTGTACTCTTATATTATTGTCAAATTCTTGTGCACGTCGTTATTGAGTTTTGATCTTATATTTGTGGTGACTTCAGATCTTGTTGTTTTGTGATATTATAGCACATGTGGACATGAAGTGTGATTTGATTGTTGTTATGTGGAGTATAAGGGTGGCGAAATGCGCATGCAGCGACATAAAGGTAGTGTTTATTAATACGCATGCCGTGAGATAAGGGTGGCTTATACGCGTGTAGCAATATAAGGGAAAATATTTTACTGTAATGCGCACGCGGCGACATAAGGGTGGCTTGTTGATGATGTTATGTGATATTTCGGGGTGTTCCCTTGTTATTGTTTATGTGTTGGAACGTGGATTGATGTTTTGGTTACATACTCGTTTCTCTTAAATGTTTCTACCGTGCATTTTCATGAGTTATTGGTTGATTTGTTATGCTATCACATGTCCCACTCTTGTTTGATAATTGGTTGGTACATAGGAGTTATTCTACTTGAAGTTGATGTTACTTGCGCTTCTAGGTTGTTGATATCTGTTTCGTTATGCTTTCTGTTGTCAGTTCTTTAATTATCTTGCACATGTTATTTGACTAGTGAGTGACTTGACTTAAACCTCGTCACTACTCCACCGAGGTTAGTCTTGATACTTACTGGGTACCGACTGTGGTGTAATCATAATATACTTCTGCATATTCTTAGTGCAAATCCAGGTACCACAAACTGTGATGGTCATTAGAGAGTTGAGCTCGAACTGTTGGAGACTTCATGGTATACCTGTTGTTCTGCTCATAGGCCTCAGAGTCACTATATTACTTCAATTGCTACTGTTTATTGTATCCCAAAAAGTAATGTATTTTTTAAACTTCTTGCAAATTCCATGTAGAGCTTATGACTAAGTATTACAGGGTTTTGGGATTTATGACTATTGTATTCCTGTTTTTGGCTATGTTATGGCATTTCTTAAGATTTGTTTAATATTTAAGTTGTTTTATTGTGTTTGATCTCGTCTTGTGATAGGCTTACCTATTCTTAGGGACTAGGTGCCATCATGACCCTAGTGGTGAGATTTTAGATCGTGATAAGTTGGTAACAAGCTCTAGGTTCATAGGTTCTACGAGTCATAAGCAAGTTTAGTAGAGTCTTGCAGATTGGTACGGAGATCTCTGTACTTATCTTCGGGAGGCTATGGAATTATTGGGAAATTTTACTTCCTTCATTCATTATCGTGCAGATTTCTTGATTTTGCAGTTGGAGCCTTTGTTCTATTCTCTAACAAATGGTGAGGACACGAGCTTCAGTTAATGATGATGCTGCCCCTGGTGCCGGTGTTGCTAGAGGTCGAGACAGAGGATGATGTAGAGGCAGAGCACGTGCCACGACACGAGGTTGTGCTAGGGTTGCGACTGAGGAGCTATTAGTAGCTCCGGTTGGGGAGCAGGTACCCGAGGCGCCTGTTGTTACCCCTAGACTTCAAGAGACTGGCACATTTTCTAAGCATGTTTGGGACCCCGACTCAGGCTGGGTTGATTCCAGTTCCACCAGCTACTCCACAAGATGGGGAGGAGCTCAGACTCCCGCCGCCCACACTCTAGAGAAGCGAGCTCACGTTAATCAGGCTCTGTGTGTTATACCAGTACAACCTGTGATTGTGGTTCAGCTTGAGGTCTAGCCAGTTGCGTCGATTGAGGAGTAGAAGAGGTTAGAGAGGTTCCAGAAATATCATACTCCTCATTTCAATGGCGAAGTTTCTGAGGATGCATGGGCTTTCTTAGACCAGTGTCATCGTATTTTGCGTGCTATGGGCATAGTGGTGCTGAGCGTGGTCGACCTTACTTTTTTCCAGCTAACGGGGCCAACATATAGATGGTGACAGATTTATGAGCCGAGTAGGTCATATGGCGCATCGCCACTCACTTGGTCCCAGTTCACTGAACTCTTCTTGACGGAGTTTATTCCACGGACCTACATGACGAGTTGTGCACTAAGTTCGAGCAGTTATGCCAGGGGAGTATGAGTGTGTCTGAGTATGCTACGAGGTTTACTGAAATATCTCATTATGCACCTACTTTAGTTTCCACTATTAGAGAGAGAGTCCGCAAATTTATTGATGGACTCGGTTATAGCCTCAGATTTGGGATGGCGCGAGATTTGGAGACTGAGACTCAATTTCATCTGGTTGTGGAGATCGCTAGGAGGTTGGAGCATATCCACGGCTAGGAGAGAGGGGATAGGGAGGCTAAGAGGTATCGAGATTTTGGAGGGTTTAGAGGTTCCCGCTCTGCGATTTCAGCTCGTCATGGTAGAGGCCTTATCAGTTGAACAGTTCAGGTTGCACTTCATGTTACTCGTAGTGCTCTAGCTAGTCAGGGACCTCAGGGTACTCATATTGGAGAGCCATCTTTTAGTGCACCTTCTGTACGGGGTTCCTACATTGGTTATTCCACGTGTCCGGGGTAGACTCAGTACTAGTAGTCACACCCGCAGAGAGGTTGTTTCGAGTGTGGTGATACTAGGCACATGGTGAAAGATTATCCCAGACTTCGGAGGGGTGGACCTCCACAGGGTACTCAGGCTATGGTTTCTGATCCAGTTTCTACTCCACCTGCACTGCCAACTTAGGGTGGAGGACAGGCGGGTAGAGGACGTCCTAGAGGGGGAGGCTAGGCCCTTTGTTATGCTTTCCTTGGTAGGACTGAGGTTGTTACATCATATGCTGTTATCATAGGCAGTGTTCCGGTCAGTCATAGAGATGCATCAGCTTTATTTGATCCGGGTTCTACTTATTCGTACGTGTCATCCAATTTTGCTTCATATTTGGATATGTCTTGTGATTCTTTGGATAGCCCCGTTTATGTGTCTACACCCGTTGGGGATTCTATTGTGGTGGACCGTATCTATATATCTTGTTTGGTCACCATTAGGGGCTACGAGACTAGGGTTGACTTTCTGTTACTTAATATGGTGGATTTTTATGTCACTTTGGGCATGGATTAGTTATCACCATATCACGCTATTCTTGATTGTGCTGCTAAGACCGTGAAGTTGGCTATGTAGGGGTTGTCGAAATTGGAGTGGAGAGGTTCATTAGGTCATCCTCCTAGTAGGGTGGTGTTCTGAATGCACGACAGAATGTTGAGAAGGAGTGATTGGCGTACTTAGACTTTGTGAGGGATGTTAGTGCTGATACTCCTACTATTGAGTCAGTTCCGGTAGTGAGTGAGTTTCCAGATGTGTTTCCAGCAGACCTGCTGGGCATGCCAGCCGACATGGGTATTTATTTTGGTCAGCCCATCTCTATTCCACTATATCGCATGACACTAATGGACTTTAAGGAATTTAAGGAACAACTTCAGGAGTTGCTTGATAAGGGTTTTATTACACCGAGTGTCTCACCTTGGGGTGCTCCAGTTTTATTTGTGAAGAAGAAAGATGGCTCTATGAGGATGTGTATTGGCTACAAGCAGTTGAACAAGGTTACCATCAAGAACAAGTATTCATTACCGCGTATTGTTGATTTATTTGATCAAATTCAGGGTGCTAAAGTATTCTTGAAGAATGACTTGTGATCGGGGTACCATCAGTTGAAGATGCAGACTTCAAATAACCCCAAGATAACTTTCAGGACCAGTTATCCTCACTATGAGTTTTTGGGTAATGTCTTTTGGGCTGATCAATGCCCCAGTAGCTTTCATGCACTTGATGAATAGCGTGTTTTAGCTGTATCTGGATTTCTTCGTCATTGTATTTATTGAAGATATACTGGTGTGCTCTTGTAGCCGAAAGAAACATGAGCAGCACTTAAGGATCGTGCTCCAGACCTTGAGGGAGAAAAAGCTACATGCTAAATTCTCCAAGTGCGAGGTTCGGTTAGACTCGGTGGCATTCTTCGGTCACATGGTGTCTAGTGAAATGATTAAGGTGGATACGAAGAAGATTGAGGAAGTTTAGAGTTGGCTCATGTTGATACCCAATTTTACCCTCATATTTTATAAAGTATTCCATATACTTTTAAAATATTATTTTTGCATTCTTACCCAATTTACAAGAGTCATATAAGTATTTTCTATAATGTTCTATCATTTGTAAAGCTTTATAAAATTGATTTTCTCGCATTTAATTTGTTTAAATATTTATTAATTATTTTTTAAAATTATTTTAGGCTGATTTAATCATCAAAATTTATAATTTTATACCCCCATGCGTTTTATAATATTTCATCTCATTTTTATATAATTATATGTGCATTTTCTCTATTTTACCTACATTAGTTACAATAATAGCCTATATTCTATAAATAATTACGTTTATTATATTATTTATGCTAAAATAATATTTTTATATTTTTATAATGTTAAGCTATTAGTTTCAAGAATTTTACTGAATAAATGATTTTTTATTAATTTTTAATCATTTTCTATAATTTATTTTTTATGCATTTCAGATATTTTAATTGTAGCCCAATTTTGAGCTAATTTGGACCAACACCTGACACAAAAAACACATGGCCCAACTCTTTTATCCATTTGAGGCCCAAACCACACGACCCTTTACCTAGTCGCGACCCGTCTCATTACCCACCCCACTCTTTCTTTCAATCTTGGCCGTTGATCTCAAAGATCATCGACCCATAAACTATCTTCCCCTTTTAATTAACCTCACCCAAACCCTAACATCATTTTCACCTGTCCGCCGCCCCCAGGTCCTCTCGAACCTTATCCTCTCCTCACAAACCCTAGCCTCCACCCTCAAGTCTTCTCCGAATCCAATCCATTCATGGATTCTTACCCTGATTTTCTTACCCTTTTTGGATTATATCGCTGTTACTTGTGTAAATATGGTATTACTTAGTACTTGCCCAGTTTTGAAAAGTACCAATCTTCCAAATCAAGAGAAATCAGACGTGATACTCAAGATTCAGACGGGTTTTCTTCTATATACGTCCATGGCAAGATTATACGGGCCCGATTTTACAAGATACTTCAGCCAATCTATGATTCCAAGCAAAATTAGGGTTTACCTAATTTTTCTCCTAATTTGGTTCTTAATCGATTCTGCATGCTCTTCTTTTCTTATTCATGTTTGATTAATTTTGTTTCCTTGTTTGGATGTTTGATTTTTGCTACTATATAAACCCCCATTCCTCGTTTCCCTAAGAGACCTTAACAACTACCGTTATTCTCTCACTCTCACTTGTCCTATACTACTCTGAAACTTAATCTCTTGGCCGGATGAAATCCAAGGCCACTAGAATTCAATTATCGTACCTTTCTCAGTGTGAGCACTGCTCGGGTTTCATCTGAAACCCTTGGAAACTCTAGCGCACTGAGATTCTTGGGTTCTACTACTCATCTTGCCATTAACAAATGAGATATTGCTGAAATTGTTCTTCTTGTTTATTTGTTTGTCAATTGGTAACTAGTAAGTCCTTTGGCCTTTGTAGTTTCATCTTTTGTTTGAGTTCATGAACTTTTTGTAAACCAATCTGTTACCATGCTATCTTTGCTTACAACCCTATTGGCCTTAAAATTAGTTTGTCATTCTGAACTATTTCTAACACTAGAACTTGCCTATTTTGGTAACCCTGATTCTGGATTTCTTAAGCATGCTTTACTGTTCTGTATATTTCTGAGTACTTATCTCTATTGTCTGCTATGAGCCTATCTCCCTACCTTGTTCACGACTCTTGTGAGGAACCAATCCATTGCCCTAAATATGTTCGGATGCATTTCTTCTACTAGGTCATTCATGTGCAGCTTGTAAACTTTCCCAGTGATCATGTAACTTCTGAATGTCATTACTGCCTAAACCTCTAAGACAACTATGACATGTTTTATGTAACTCTTATATGTTCTCTTTGACCTACTCAATTATGTGTTTCAAAGGTGAATCTCAATGTTTAGCCTCTTCATGCATATGATCAATTGACACTAAGCTTGATAATTGCCTATCTTGTTAACCTAGGATTCATATTTTCATCTACCATGAATCCTAATATCTGCTTGTCATGTTAACCTAGAATTGACATGTTCTTCCACATACTATGAGTTCTTTAGAATCTTGTGCTATAGTTAAGCTTCAAGTTTAACTAAGTATGTTCACCAAAGTGTGCTACTAGTATGTTGTTATGAAAGGGTTTCATCTAAAATCCTCATATGAAGATTGTACTCCACCTTCTTCCTGTCTATGATTCTACTAGACTTTCATATGAAGCTCTTTAGGTTAGCTCTATGTTGAGACACTGTTTGCAGTAGTTTTCTAGCTTATGATATCCTATCTTATCACCGTTAAAATTTTACTTTCCGGAATTACTTGCCCACATGTGTCTTTGATGCTTTTCAACTTAGCATGTTCCTGTTTATTGGATGAAATTGCAGTTGTTTCAGTTATAAGAATCAAGTGTTTAAGTTATTCTATGAGTGGTTTTGTTTGGTATCCATTAGCTTAATTACTTCGATCGCTTGGGCATGGTGTGCTAGGCCCGCCTTTTGTATTGGGGGTTTAAAGTATATTGTCTGCACCTGGAGCTTGGGCCTGCTATCTGCATGAATTTCTAAGCCTATTTGAAGGCCCATATGTGTTATCGGGTTATTCTAAGTTTGTATTTGGGCCTGTACTTATTCAATGTGGTATGTAATAACTTATAAAACTGAATGATGGAGAAATTAGTGAAAAGAGGGGCTGGGGTATTCTAGTTATTGCATGAATGGGTAGAAAACCTGTCCATAGAATTTAATTGCTTGGTTTGCTATTTGTTTGACGTGCTTTATTTCTATACACTAATAGAAATCACGCCTATAGGGATTCAAATACTTCACCTACTCAACCTACCCAATGCACGTACATTATCAAAAGCATGCTTGTAGGAACCTATGCCCTTTACTTGTTCACATATCTACTTTTATGCACTATTAGATAACATGCCTATATTAATCAAACATCATTGACTATTTGCTCAACTTGTGCAATTGCAATGTGAGTATTAGATAACATGCCTATAGGATCGTGTTAAGTATGCTTCCACCAATACTCATCTAGATACCATGTTTATAGGGCCTTAATTGATTAACTAATTAGCTATTTTTATCGTTCTTATCACACTGCCCAGCTAGACAACATGTCTATAGGAATAAGAATGACAAATCTATGTTCCCATGCCAACTATTAGAGAACTTTCCTATAGGATACTACTACTCTCTTAGAAAGCATGCCAATAAGATTAAAAAATGAGTAATTCTGAGTTTTCCAATGGCCTCACTGCCCCAAGCGCAAATCATTTAGAGATCATGTCTATAGGCTTTTATACCACTTGTAATATGTAATTTCGATAATATGGACAGCGGCACTGCCCATGAGATGTTCTTAAATTGTGTGGTCACATAGAAGCCATGCCTATAGGCTTTTAAACAACTCCAATATATCTCGATTCTAAAACTGCCTACTATAGAATCTAAATCTGTCTACGTGCTTTCGTTGCTTATGTGTGGAGGCTAACTTGAGCCATGCATTGTCTTTATGTGTAGTCCTACTTGTTTTGAATGTACGCCTAGAACGAGTAGTGCACGCATAGGAACGGGACCATAGGCATAGACCCTAAGTAAAGTCTAGAACCACCCAAATAGTAGGTCCAAATCCTCCTGGATCATAGGCATGGGACGGGTAGTGCACGCATATGATACGGCCTAGAATTGAACTGGAGCACTTTAGGTAAGCAACTTTAACATAGTAATTGGGTAGCAGGAGGTGATAGTCTGTGCCCGCTGAATAATATGAGCAATCCCTACCCTAAGGGAGTTGCGAAATATTATTTATGTTATACGGGGTGATCCATTATGCTAAAACACTTAGGACCCCGCCCCCCATTTATATGTTTGGTACTCGCACCTTTGTTTCTTTGAAGTGAGAACAATTAGGTTGTATCTTGTAACCTCCAAAGACTTGTACCGATCGGTTATATATAGTCTAATTCCTTCATATGTGAAATCTTCTTTACACCTCTTTTATATCGTAGTTGAACTTAATTCCCTGCCTTCCCTCAATTGACGTGATCACATAGGATAATTATAATCCAATAATCCCACATAACGTTAATTTCTGTCGCACCCATAATTGTGGACCTCGAAGATTGTTTAACACCTTCTCTTTGAGGTAATTTGAGCCCTTACCTGATCTTTGGTGACACGAACTAGTTAAAATAGAGTTATTCGCCGATAGGTGCCCTAACGCACCTCAAAATCGTTAGGTGGCGAATCTCCCCTTTTAATACCCATCTAAAAGAGTTGTCACAAATCTTTCGCGATAAAACGGGGCTTGACAGCATGGCGACTCTACTGGAATTTTCGCAGGCTCTTACCATAATAAAGTTTCACTTATGTGGATTAACAGATTATTTGATGATATGTACATCCCCTCCCTATTTACCTTATTTTCTTAAACTGCTATATCATGTACATCCCCTCCCCATTTCCCTTATATACTTAAACTTCTATGATATGTGCATCCCCTTCCTATTCCCTTTATCTTGTTTAAGACTGGTATATCATGTCTCTCCCGTCCCTATCTCCCTATTTGCTTTATTTAATTACGTTCTCGAACATTTTCATGCGTTAAGCTGACTTCTCTCTTTTGTCTTTCCTTTTTTTTTTTTTTTTCATATTCATCTTTATCATATTATTTACCGTTTTTACATAATTCCATCATGCAAATATCTGGCAGCATGTTACTATTTTTGCATAAAGCATGCTTTAACCATCATACTCCACTTGTGCTTATTATCAACACAACGGTACTTGATGAGTGTCCACGCTTTTCTAAAAATACCCTTTTAAAATGGAAAGGCTTATTAGCGATATACTAGTCGATCAACGGTGCAATCAATGGTTTCGTGCCTTTCCCTCTCAAGTAGTCCATTTGAGAGTACCAGTTTAGACCCTTCTAGAAACCACACTCTGATTTGAAATGAACATGCATCATGCTAAACCTAGTATGGATTGAGACGTCATTGACGTATCAACCCGTTTAGATAAACATTGTATGAAGTCCAAAGGGATTTTCATAATCCCAAAGGACACCATCATATTATGTGTATTACTTGGAGAAAAACATGCCAATATACGGACCATTATTGCTTAAATAGTCGAATCTTGAGGGGAAAGGGCTAACTTTTATTCGTTTGCAGAAAATGAAGCACGAAATCCCCGGGTTTGGTATGGTCCATAATATCCCGCCTCTGCTAATTGACTGGTGAAATGACCTTGCACCATGCGACATAAATCACGTGAGGAGAGTACTGAGTAACTTGCCATCCTTGTGTAATATTCGACCCAACAGGGAATTAATTGAGGCAACCACTATGTTCAGGGATGAAAGGAGAGATGTTTTCAGGTTTGGAAATATATAAATGACTCCTCTTCTAGAAGAAATAGGATGCTTCGCCAAGTTACCATGGGATAGTCTAGGTCTACTAGTACTAGAAAATCGTACCTCACGTGATTTTCTAAAAATGCTAGGAATTGAGAAGAACGGCGAACTAGTTTGCCTGAAGAAATCCTACATCCCCTTTGAATTTCTCTATGAGCGATATGGGCACAACAAGTCATATCACTTGCATCATGAGGAGCTAGCCATTATCTCTTTGGGATGGGTACACCGCCGGTCTATGTCTTCATAGTCTATTTCTTGGGTTTGCTGATCTTTCCGGTGCAAGGAGGGAGAATTCACACTCGCTTAGCCATAGTTGCTAGGACCGTGATGGAGGGTAGCGAGGGGCAGAAATACACCATCATGCCTATGATCTTAGCCGAGATATACCATGCTCTTGATCGGTGCAAGCATGGGTTTGGATATTTCGAGGGTTGTAATATCCTACTACAAGTTTGGCTGCTATAACACTTTCAGGGGAGAAATTATTGCCAGGAGCTTCTACATAGGCCACTGAATGACTACATAGCCAGTCATCATCCAAAGTAGATGACGTTCGCTCCAGACAGGTTTGCTAACTTGGGAATTCTGTAGGCTGGGTGCGTTTCATCAGTAATCTGACAGACGAGCAAGTGCATTGGATGTTTGAGTGGTTTCCAAGTAGCGAGTTAATCATCAGGTCCAAAGGAACTACTCACTTAGTACTGATCAGGTTGCGAGGCATCTACACTTGCACTCCTATAAGGGTAATGAGGCAAGCTAGGAGGAGGCACGTCATACCTCGGGTTTCCAACATGGTTCAGTATAAAGTAGATTTCAAAGGAGATGTTATCCCATTTAAGTTTGAAGCCCAGCACTTGTGGAACCAAAAGATCATTGTGGATGGAGAGACTATTGAACCAGACATATACCATGCCGGTCATATGTATTACTATCTCTCATGGTTGGAAGACGACATAACCGGGATATCAAACCGGGGGTCAATCTGAAAGATAGAATCATAGATGAGGTGCCTGAGGCACAAGTAAAGGCTACGCAAAAAAGTGTTCGAATTTGAAGCTAAACACCTGGAGCAGCATAAGGTGGATATGGAAGCAATCAAGGAATGGAAGAAAATTGCAAATAAGTCGACAGAGAGGTTGAGCACCTAGAGCAAGGATCACTACAGGAAAATAGGTCTTTAACGATGGAAATTTCAGTCGTTAAAACTCCAAATCCGATCGTTATCAGTCAATTATGATGGGAAAAAAATTAGTCGTCACCGGTCGTTAGTGCCTCCGTCGTTAAAAGTAAACAACCGAATTTTGATCCCATCGTAAAAACTCTTTTAACGATGGCAAGGAATCCAGTCATTATACCAACATTAGCGAGGGGATTTTCCCATCGTTAAATATCGTCCCAGTCGTTAAACACTTCACTAGCAGTAATCAATTTTCAGTCGTTGTTAGTGTTTGGCGACCGGAATTCCATTCGTTAGTTGTATGTACTTTCAACGACATGCTTTTCAAAAACCAAAATTTTCCTTCGCTAATGTGAAATTTAAATTAATAAATATATTACACGCATTCAACATGATACAAAGAATGAAGTCAATATTGACATAAAACGTCTTTTTTAATTATAAAGAACTAAAGCATCAAAGTAGAAATAATATATTACATCCAAATTGCATGATCCTTTTTTTTCAATTCCTTAAAGAAAACAGAAAATTAAAGAGAAAGTGAGATAGTAGTTTGTACAGATGACGACAACTCCTAATAAAACAAAATAGATTTCCATTGTTCTTCAACAATTCCAGCTGCTAATTCAACTTGCTCGGAATTATCTTTAAAGATGATTCTTCAAACTTCTTCGGGCCCTTTATCTATTAAAAAGGTTCATATTAATTGAGTAAGAAACACGATTTAATATTGGTAAGTTGCTACCACACAGTAAAATGTAAAACCACGAAGCGAAGAACATTTCAAAATACTATAAATAACCAATGCTTCTTATAACAACGTTACTAAATCCAACATTAAGAGTATCATGAAACTTATTACAAATGCTCGCCAACAGTATAATAGCCATAATATTGGGAGCAAATGATATCATACAAAAAAGTAGTACTATTCCCTCCTTTTGCACAATGGTGTTTAGGAAGAACCTTAGAAAAAACTAATTTATCTTTAACAAGAAAGAAACACTCAAGATTGAATTATTGGTTATTTAGAACTTCACAAGTTACTGTGTTACATAACCAAAATGGGAAAAAACAATTGAAGCGAGGTACATCAGTTAGGTTGCAGCAACATGGCTAAAGCAATTTGTTTAGGTGTAACAATTTCGAACAATGTTACTTACCCAAAAGCAGCAACATTGCTAAAGCAAAGGCAATATTAATTGGAATAAAGTGGAGTTCTATCAAGTGGAAGAATTGTTGACTATAAGCAGAGTGTCATGTTTACTGGTGTTCATCGTTCTTTTTGGCAGGAGTAGGAGTCTCATATTTGGTCAATCAGTGGCTTATTAGTATAAACCAACATATTTAGAACTTCTTAGAGTCATTGCAGAAATAAATATTGCATGGTGAATACACGTCATTCCAAACTTTTAAAGGAACAAATGAACATTTCTGTTTTACAGTATATAGTCAATACTAGTGACAGTTGAACTTTTTTTGTCCTGATATATAGTCAATATTAGTGTAATATGTTAGACTTGTGCTCTGAATTTACTTCACTTGTTTAAGCATCATGATTTTTGCCAAGAATGTGCACTTAAGACTAGATGTCATTTCCTATTGATTTCACTGTTCTTCAGCAACTATAGTCATTTATTTATTGTATTTTTTACAGGTGCTTGCAAATAGGCCTGATATCATAAGAGAAGATTACATGAATGAACTTTGCATTCGTTATCTCGGGTTTCATTTGCACGACTCAAAATCACCACATATATCATGTTTAATACACAAGATAGTAAAAAGATACTAAACTGTGAATTTGGTCCACATGAATTTGCATCTTTTTGCTTGCCAAGCACATATAATATTATATGTTCAAACAATGAATCTAAGATGCACATATCTAATTGGATTATTAGAGTAACTATACATATATCAAGGTCAGTACTTTATTTAACTAACAATAAAAGATTTCACTAAATTCATTTAAGTATATTCATCATGTAAAAATTGGTAGAAAGCTTGCGCACATGTTAAATACTTTAACTTGTACTTTGTTGACTTGAAGATGGTGCTGATGAAAGTTGATCAACCAGTAAGCTTATAAGATGATCATACTTAGACTCAAAGTCGTCCATACGTTTTTCCAGAGATTCTTTTGCTTTTTTAGTTGCATTCAGCTCGGTCTGTAGTGATTCTTTTTCTTTTCGAGTTGCATTCAGCTTCAATCAGTATTGCAGCCTTTGAGAAGCTGCCGCCTTTCAACTCCTTAGTGGTTATACCACCCCCTAATCCAACCACATGACTCTTGTTTTGAGGTCCGAAACACCTTTCTATTACCTCGATATTCGTAAGAGATGGCTCAGATTGTATCGGCTCTTGTATTTCAGCCTATAAAATACAAGAAAAATTAAAATAACAAAATACATAAAAATAAAATGAAGGATGTAAAATGAAGTTCATCAGTAAACATACATATTTTTTACTAGCTTCAGGTTCTACAAGCGTGTCGTCTTTCTTGTGAGTCTCAAAGAATATAGTCGGCATGTTCGGTGGATTACCGTCTTTGCCTCCCTTCACATTTAAATAAACAAGTCAAATAAAGACATTAAACACTGCCTGAAGATCCCCCCTTAGTTTGGAGCAAGTGGCATCAGAACCTGCCTCAGTAGTGCTGGACTGCTGCAGCAGAACATTGCCATCAAGAAAGATATATTGTCATGACAATTGCTGATTAACAGGAGAGTGGTAATAGCTCTAGCCCTATGAAGGTAAAAGATGTCGACCAGAAGACTAGATCACCTCAAGTTGAAAAACAGTAAAAAGATCCCATGCAGAAGATTTATATAGTACCAGTCAAGTCCTTTACTTCCATATTATTCTGTTGCATTTTTTTTTTTAGAATTAGTAATTCTGTAACATTGCTAAACCAAACATGTAAAATCAAAGCCAATAAACAGTGTATTTTGCAGTTCAAGGTGCAAAAATTAAACTGGAAAAAACACTCTTCAGCGAATATGAATCGGATTGCACTGTGCATTTACCAGTTCGTAAATAATTTCTCTAATCGGCTTGCTACCCGTACGATGAGGCATTCTCAACTTAAACCTATTGATCGAGTTTCTAATACTTATTTCCTATATTAAGAACAAACCATTAAAATCATGAACTGTTACTTACAATAATAAGAAGTTAAAAAGTAGTTATGAAGTCTTACCTTAAATTTTTCACTTAAAAAATATTCCTTGACCAACCATTCCCAATCACTCTTGTCTAGTGTCTACGTCCTTCGGGACATCTTTTAGAGCTTCATGCAATAGCTTAAACTTCACATACATGTGCAACGATCCTCTCCAATTGATCCATAACTTTTTCATATGGTTTAAGACATGATCTCTTTGATGATTCATGCCATCACCGTCAAATTTGTCCTATAATATTTTGCAAAATCATCAATCAAGAAAGGAAAGGACTTGAAAATTATCAAAAAGGCAAATTAGTAATGCAGCCACTTTCTAATTGATTTGAAAAACAAAGTTGTTTCAGCGCCTTAAGTTTGACGAAACGTGTTAAGATGAAAGTAAGTAATTCAGCTAGGACGTGCAATAAACTCACCGTTGTCAAAGTCAAGTTTCGCTCCGCAATAATAAATATTGTAAAACTGCCTAATAAATGCATTGCTCTCATAAATATAATCAAGCAGTTCAATAAATAACTCGCACTCAATCCTTCAGTGATTAACGCATATTTCCAAATTTCCTACCCTACATTCGCGTCTATAAATAGATACCTCTTGTAACTCAATTGTGTAAAGTAAATTGTCAATCAAGTTAGTAACAAGTTAGAGAAAAGTCAAGTTCTCTCTTTCTTCCCCTCAAGATTTCTCACACTTATCAAACGAATCCTTCCGAAACCTACACTTGCCTACACCTACACTTATCAATGTCAAGAAGCTTTGTAAAGCATCAACTATTTCACACTATTAACAATGTAATTGGCAGAGATCACTAACAGAGATTCAAGACAACTTATAAATGCAAAAAACCAGCTTAAAAATAGTGATTCACCGTAACAGCTCGCCACATGTGTTCCAACTTATCTTCTCCGATGTTCTTCCATGAATGTACTTGCAACGAACACATATTACGATCACGAACTAATATACCCAAGTGTCTCGAAAATGAGGCTTGATGCTTTCCAACAACCCGATTATTGTAAAAGTTGACTCTAAACTTTTCTCCGGGTTTGAGTTCTGCTACATCTTTATTCTTGTTCTTTCCTCTCACCTTTTTTTGCTTTTCAGGTTCACATAAATCTGTAAATTTTTAACATAAAATAAATTCCAGTCTTATAACAAACAAAAAAATATTAAACTTTAGACCTTGCATCATTTCATCTTCTTGAGCGAGGGAAATATCATCTTCCATCAGATCGAAACTAGGAGGCATAAGATTAGTACTATTATGTGCTAGCTTATTCTGCTCAGAAGCTGTTGAGTTGTGATTTTTACTTTCGCCAACCAGATTTTTCTTTCCAATGCTTCCTTTTGCCGAGCCAGAAGATCTTAAGTTTTGCCCACATCCCCCTGCTAAAGCACTAGGTTGACTGTAAGTGTCTCGTACATTCTTCAAAATAGCTCCAACTTCTGCAAATTTTTATTTGAGTAAAGCATAAAATAACTTCTAGTCTTATAACAAACAAAAAATAAATAATTAAAACTTAAGACCTTGCATCATTTCAGCTTCTTGAGTAAAGGGAATGTCGTCTTCCATCATATCAAAACTAGGAGGCATAAGATTATTACCACTATGTGCTAGCTTATTCTGCTTAGAAGCCCCTGAGTTGTAATTTTTAATCTCGCCAATCAGATTTTTTTGCCAACATTTATTTTTGCAGAGCCCAAAGATCGAAAGATTTGCCCCCGTCCCCTTGCTAAAGCCGCAGGTTGAATGTATGCATGATGTACATTTTTCAAAGCTGCTCCTGTTTCTGCAAATTTTGATTTATGTGAAACATAAAACCAATACCAGTCCAATAAGAAACAAAACAAAATAAAAAGTTATAACTTAAGAGACCTTGTATCGCTTCAGAGTCTTGAGCGAGGGGAGCATCCTCTTCCATCGAAGCGAAACCAGGGGGCACAAGATTATTAGTATGTGCAAACTTATTCTGCTCAAAAGCTGTTGAATTGTGATTTTTTACTTTCTCCAATCAGAGTTCTCTTTCCAATACTTATTTTTATAGAGCCCAAAGATCCAAAGTTGTGTCCTCTTCCCCTTGCTAAAGCACCAAGTTGAATATATGCATGATGTACATTGTTTGAAGTTGCTCCCATTTCAGACTTCTGAAATTTTGATGGATTCATGTCAATCTAAAATAAGATAAAAGTATGGAGTAACTGTTAGCTGAGAAAGATAAAAATCATTAAGATGATTAATAAAATTATTTATCCACACAAAATTTCCCGTGCCAATATTACTGATAAAAGAATTAACTTGTGTTAGAATTAGAAAACACAGACAAAATACCACAAGGCTAAACTTGTAAAACCACATATTTAACAAGATATTGCAGCCATTTTCTTATAGCAAAAATAGAAATCAATATTAGTTCCTGTCAAAAAGGGAAAAACTTTATAGCCAACTGCTGATGAAAGAACTTATCTGTGGTTAGAAAAACAAAGACAACATACATGATACAACAAGGCTGCACTTGTAAAACCACATAAGAAAAGCGAGAAGTAAGAGGTCTAAGGAAATAAATATTAACAACATGCATGATAATGGTCAAAAACTGTCATCAGTTCTTTTCCTTTTTATTTGTGTAGAATTATCCAAATTCTCCAAATCGTCATCCTTTTCTTGCAAAATGTCAAAAGTATCACGAGGTAGAACCTTTCTTGCAATATGCCAGCCTTTATTTGAAGGATCGTCACCATAAAATACTTGTAATTCTTGGTTTGCTAATACAAATGGCTCATTAGTTTTCAATAATCGCTGACGGTTAACACTCATAAAGCCATATTCATCCATTTCAACTCTTTTTTCTTGATCATACACATCAAACCGCATACATCTAAATAAGATCACTCTTTTTCCTCCAATAAATTACAATTCAAGAATCTCAGTAAGTTCTCCATAATAATCAATATTTTTATTCTCTTCATCTGTCTCACCAAATACAACCACCCCGTAGTTTTGAGTTTTCAAACCCCTGTCATAGTCTTCCACGTGAAACCTATATCCATTAGTAATGTAACCTTTAAGACGTCTTACATATGGCAGGGGACCACGTGACAAAGTGAGCAAATCTTTCATGTTCTTACTGTTATCACATTTGTACAATTCAACAACCTATCAAAATCAATTATATAATTTAATTAGCAAATAATATATAAATATTATGTTTAAAAAAATAACAATAGTATATAACTAGTACTAACCTTTTTTTTTAAACCAGCTAATGCACTCCCTATCGAAATATTTTTGAGAGGTATCACCTGGAATTTGTGAAAACTCTCTACAAAAAATTAAAGAATAACATGTCATTTTAATTGAAATCATGGATAAAGTATAAGTGAATTATTATGTCGAGTCAATACTTACTCAAGAAATGGTTGAATTTCATCACAGCTCTTCAAAATATAAATATGTGCTTGCTCTAATTCATCTGGATTAAGTTTGTCTATTTTTCCAGCTCTTAATTCTTTTCCAGGTTGACAAAAAACTGTTAAACCTCCATCAGATTCAATAATAACACCATCATAATTCCGCTCAAGGCGATTAAATTTTGTTTCCATTGTATGCAAATACCTTGAACATAAAGTCAAACATTCAGTTGCCAAATATTCTTCCATGATAGAACCTTCTGGGAAAGCCCTATTACCAACTAAAGATTTCAAAAAGTATAGCCATCGCTCCACTGGATACATCCATCTATATTGAATAGGTCCAGCAATCATAGCCTCATTAGCTAAATGGATCGGCAAGTGCACCATCACATCAAAAAATGAAGGAGGGAATACCTTTTTTAACTTACACAAAGTTATAGGAATTTGAGCTGCTATCTGTTCTAACTCATCCATTCTTAAACATTTTTCTCCAAACAAGTTGAAAAATAAAGACAACTCAATAAGAGGTTCACATACAGATTTGCAAAGCATACCGCGTATAGCAAGTGGAAGTAAATATTGTAAAAGAACATGACAATCATGACTTTTTTGGCCAGAAATTTTGCGATCTTTAGTGTTGACACACTGAGATATATTTGATGAATATCCATCTGGAACCTTTAAGTTCTTTAGGAATCTGAAAAATATGCTCTTCTCTTCAGGAGATAACGTATAACATGCTGTCGGTAGCTCATATTTATCCCCATTTTTAATTGGATGCAATTCTTTCCTTATGTTCATTGCATGCAAATCCAAGCGAGCTTTTATGGTATCTTTAGTTTTTCCTTTGACATTTAAGATTGTCCCCAAAATATTGTCACATACATTTTTCTCGATATCCATCACATCTAAATTATGTCGCAACAATAGAGTTTTCCAATAGGGAAGATCAAAGAAAATACTCTTCTTATTCCAATTATCACCCATACTCTCATGTGATATTTTAAGCTTCTTCTTTGGATCCTTTGTTAGTGGTAAACCATCTAAGTTAGCCACTTGATCAAGTATATCCTCACCCGATTAAATTTTGGGTGGTAGTCTTCGCTTCTTAGTGCCATCAAATGACTCTTTATCATTTCTCCATTTGTGATTAAGAGGAAGAAAGCGTCTATGACCCATATAACACTGCTTTTTACCATTTTCTAACCTGATTGAGGATGTTTCTTTATTGCAACATGGGCAAGCTAATTTTTCTTTTGTACTCCATCCAGATAAATTTGCATAGGCCGGAAAGTCATTAATGGTCCATAATAGAGCTGCATGCAATATAAAGTTATGTCTGGTTGACGCATCAAAGGTCTCCACTCCAGTTTCTCATAATTCCTTTAATTCATCCATCAAAGGCTGAAGATAAACATCAATTACATCTCCCGGACTTTCAAGACCAGGAATAAGCATCGACAAAATAAAATTCTCTTGCTTCATACATAGCCAAGGTGGTAAATTATAAGAAATAAGTACAACAGGCCAAATGCTGTACGTGGTTCTAGAACTTTCAAATGGTTGAAAACCATCACTAGCAAGTCCAAGTCGAACATTACGAGGTTCAGCGGCGAAAGACTGGTGAAGAAACATCCTCAACTCATTCCATCGTCAACTCTTTTTTCATGATGCCATGTCATTAAAGATGATATCTTTGAGGACACAAACAATCTTTGGAGTCTTGGATTTAAGGAAAAATAACGTAAAATCTTGTGCGCTATCTTTTTCCCACTCTTAAATTTAGTTTCTCCACTATATTTATCCTCTTTCCATCTAGATGCTCCACAAACTTTTCAAGATTCAAGAAACTTGTCATCCTTCCAATATAACATGCAATTATTGTTACACGCATCAATCTTCCTGTAAGAAAGCCCAAGATCCCGAATTATCTTCTTTGCCTTATAATATGAATCTGGCAAGTTTGATTCATCAGACAATATATCTTCCTTCAATATCTTCAACAAAATTGTAAATGACTCATGACTCCAATGCCCAATACTTTTGATATGAAGCAATTTAACCATAGTAGAAAGTTTAGAAACTTTTGAATTTTGGTACAATGGTTGCTCAAAATCCTTTAAAAGCCTATAGAATTGTTTTTCTTCAAAATTTGATTCCTCCTCAAGAAAACCATCACCATCAATGTTTGTATTGTCTGCATCAAAATCAGGGTATAAATCTCTTAGGATCCCATGTATTTCATCCTCACTATCAGCTTCTTCAATGTCATCATCTTCTACATCTTTTAAATTTGATTGTGGCTCACCTAACTTTTTTCCGTGATGATACCAAAAAGTATAATTTTGAATTATTCCATGTACTATTAAATGTGACTTAACCATCTCACGTGTTCCCGAAGATGTATTACAACATTTGATGCATGGACAACGTATTACACGCGCTTCACTTAATCTTATAAAATAAAAATTTTAAAAATTTTCCACCCCAAGCTTGTAAGCATTACCAAGTCGGTCATGGATAAGTTCCATCCATTTCTTATCAGGTGCCATAATCTAGTGCATGTGTAATATATATGTATATATGATTAAAATAATATATTAGCCAGAAGTAAATATTTATTCAACAAGCCAACAAATAAGCAAACACTTCAACTTGTATGTAGTACAAATGTATACTAAAGCAAAATCGATAATAATCACCGTATTGTCTTTTAAATGCCTAATTCAGATTGAAAAATCTAAAATAAAAGCAAACAGAGGTTATATATGTGAGCTTTCTAAAGTATCACAACCACGATCAATGCTTTAGAAACAAAACAATGATCATCTTACAACTTTTACAATAATGAATACAAATATCACTAAGAAATATAATGAAAACAGAACAATAATCAAATAACAACTTCTATTTTCTGGAATCAAAATTAAAGCGTTTATTTTGATTATATCAATTTCCATTAAATATAATGGAAATTGATATAGTAAACTTCCGACCTCTTATTTCTCAGGGCTCATCTGAAATGTGTTAATATATTCATGCCAGCTCCTAATAGAATTAAGCGGCTCTAAGATACTTTTTTTAGCCTGGTGTGACACATTTCTGTCAATACTAAACAATCTGCTCTCTTTGGATTCAAGAAACAGAAACTGCAAAATAGAATTATATTTGCTCTGAATGAACAAGGTAATCAAGTGCTGCTTCACGATTGCCAAGCCTGACAACTCTATTTCAAGCGACCCACTCAGCTATTTTATTTTAAAGTTACAACATCTTCGCTTATGGTGCACAAGAATCACATTTTGATAGATTTATATCTCAACACGTAAATTAATTCTAATTAAGAAATATAGTTCAACTTTATTTGGCCAGAACATCATCTTCTAGGTAAGATAAGAAAACAGTACTTGATCAATTCATTAAATTAAATAGCAAAGAACATTTCAGAGAACTAGTCAAAGAAGTTTTTTTTCTTCTGTAGTAATTTTATATAATAGTAAAAGGCAATAATTTTTTTTAATAAAAAATAACATCAGGCCTTGCTATTTTTATCCCACTAATATATTATTTGCATTGTTACATGGAGTTTCTCTGTTGAACTTTCTGAAATAATATATTAATATTGTAATAATATTTTTGCAGATTGCTTTGATCACAAATGGTCACAAGAAGAGGTTTTTCAGGAACTAAATAGTGAAGAACTAAGGAACACCACATCTAAACACATATTGTTACAAATTAAGAGGCAAATTTAATTCCTACAAACATGTTTGATTCTTAAATCTTAATCTTCCAGCAAGCAAACAAATAGCAGAGGTACTACAAGAAGCCTCGCCATAAAAGGGCGTCAATGTAACTATAAATATGTAAAATATACATATAATTCTAAGAAGATATCCAATATTTGAAAAGCAGAGAGATTAAAAAAAGACGCGATTTCACAATAGTTATTATTACAAGTTTGCCGACACAGATTCACCATTATAACTTGACGGACGAAAACAGGGGGAGTATAGATAGAGTGACGGAGAGAGAACAGAGGGAGGAGAACGGAAAAGAATCCAACAAAAAAGACGAAAAAGCAGAAGGAAAAATCATCCAAATACCCTCCAAGCCCATCGTTACCCTCTCTCAAAAATCCCAATGCCTAATTTCATCTTTTCTCTTCCTATCGATTAAACGCATCCCAAACTCAATTGTTTTTTTCGACAAAATCAGCTCAACATTAGCTCCAACATAATCCCAAAACAACCCCAAAATGCAACAGTAAAATGAAAACTAAAACCCAGAAAAACTAGCTCCAAAATGCCACCAACATTTCAGCCGAAAACTCCATGTAAACAAGTTGAAAATCAGTCCAAACATGCCTCAAAATAGCCCTTCTTTTAACATAAAACAACAACATTAAAGAGTAGTTATAACTTGAGTTTACCTTGACAAGAAGGAGAACAGAATCCTATTAGCGTTGACACAGATTCATCAGAGAAGACAGATTATAAGCTACGTACAACAAGAAGCCCAATTTTTTTGTGATTATTTGTTGAGTTTTGCTCTGCTCTGTATATGTAGTGTTAACTTCAGAACTTCTTCGCCGATTGAGTAGTGGTTGTAGCGAGAGCCCTATTTGTTCGTGATTCTTTGCCTCTTCTTTGCTGAAGTTGTTGTGCGCGATTTGGGATAGCATTAGGGTGAGAGATTGTAGGGTTTCTTTGATAATTTGGGGCTTATGTGCGGATAGTTGGTTGAGAAAATAAAGGAGGGAAAAATTAGCGCTCGTTTTTCCTTTTTATTCAGATTTAACGAGGGGATTGGCATAAATTTAAGGACCGGAAATAATTCCCTCGTAAAAAATACAGTAAAAAATAACTTTAACGACCATAATAAATATTGGCCTCTATAAGTACACATATAACGACTGAATTAATTTTCTTTTGTGAAGAAGTGGTTGTTAAAGATATCTTTTCTTGTAGTGGATTAATGGAACTAGAGGGAAAGATGAGAAAGAGGTTTTGGGATTGTCAAGGCATGGACTATGATGAAGGAGGGAAGATGGCGATGGCTTACTTGCTACTCGATATGCGCGACCTGGGAAGTGTGATCGATGGAGTCAAAAGAGCCAAGCATGGAGAATGTCCTTCTGGGACCAAATAGACTAGGAGATAATGATTCTTTATTGCTTTATCGATTAGATTTTGTTAGCTTTAAATGTAATAAGGCTTCGTGCCATTAGTGACTTCAAATTATTATTTCGATTTAGTAAAGGTTGATTTGATTTATTTTTTGCATTAATGGAATGAGGCAACATTGGCATGAATTTTATCCAAGTCTATATGTTGCTTAGGCCTACCTCGATCACAATGAGGTCTCCAAATTAGGATGCGAATTATTGCATGACCTTACGTGATACTTGCTTAGATGTTGCAAAAACTCTTTTATTTAGTCTTACTGACTTGGTTACCTTTTTGTTTTTCTTTCTTTTCATCATTCCCATTCCCAAAGATTGGTTCGTACATTCTGACATCATCAGCATACCACACCAGATCCAGAGGTCCTCCACCTCCTCCTCCACCTAGCGACCCCAAAATCAAAAGCAAAGACAAGGGGAAGATGGATGATTTAAGAGGTAATCGAAAGGACAACACTACGATAACAGAGAATGTTGAAACCTCAGACGGAAGAAGTACTCCAGGACAAAATGAGTTGGTCCTACGGTTGGAAAAAAATATCTTGGAGCTACAAAGTGAGCTTGAGCAGGTCTGAAATATTACAAACCTCTCCCTTACTCTAAATGACCCCTAAATCAACCACCAGAACACCACCACCCAAAATAAAACACCACCCCAAAATACACAAGCCCAAAATCCTCCACCCAAAGCTCCAAAAAATCCTCCCGCAACGCATCAATATCATAACCCCTCACCCCCTCAAAACCTTAACCCTCCACAAGTTTAAAACCCTCAACAAAACCACCATCACAAAGACCCAGTATCCACAAAGAACCACTTATCATACCCCTCAGAACATGCCACAACCTACCCTCGATCCCCCTCAAACCTCAATCAATGATCACCCATATATTCAAGTCCTATTAACACACCAAGGCCACCTAATATACATGGAGACCTTACTGCACACACCACCACATACCCTATACATACCCGAACCAATCTAGAAGGATTTGCTCATCCAAAATATGGCGAAGGAGCTAAAGAAGCTGTCAGGTAAAGTTAGAGTGTTGAAGGCAGAAAAGGCGTTGAAGGTTTGAACTACGAAAACTTGTGTATCTAGCCAGATATGAAACTGTCAGAGGGTTTCAAACCTCCTAAGTTTGAGATTGTTGATGGAAGCAGTTACCCTAAGGTGAATTTAAGAACCTACTATGACAAGCTTGTAGAAGTGGGGAAGAACGGGCAAATCCGCATAAAGCTGTTCATGCAAAGTCTTACAGGTGATGCGTTATCCTTGTATATTAGCCAAAACCCAAAGAAATGGGCAAACTGGGTGAGTATGGTATCTGATTTTATGGATCGATTCAGGTTCATCACAGAGAACGTGCCAAACATTTTCTATATCCAAAACCTCAAGAAGAAGCCAACAGAAACCTTCCGCGAGTTTGCTACTTGCTAGAGGTTAGAGGCCGCCAAGGTGAGGCTGCCACTAAAAGAAGAACAAATGAACAAGTTCTTTGTCAGAGCTCAGGATCCACAGTATTATGAAAGATTGATGGTTATAAAGAATCACAAGTTCTCTAAAATTATCAATTTGGGAGAAAGAATAGAAGAAGGAATCAAGATCGGTATAGTGACAAATTTGGAGGCGTTGTAAGCCACCAACAAAGCCTTACAATCAGGAGGTATTTCGAAGAATAAAGAAGTGGGTACCGTGATGATAGCCCAGTGCTCTAAGTCTCCCCTTACCTATCAAACACCTCTACCCATATAACAATCCCCACCTCCAAAATACCAATACCCAGCCACTACTTACCATACCTATAATACCCAACCTGCAAATTACCATTCACCTTCTCCCGCCCGCCAAAATTATAGAAAGCCACGACCAAACTTTGACCGCAGGACTTCTAGATAATACACCTGTATCGCTGAACCCATAGCCCAACTATATGAGAGACTGAAGGCCACTAGGTATGTCACTCCCATTCCTGTTGTTGCTGTTAAAAATCCTTCCTAGTGGGTTAACCCAACAAGACTTGTGCCTACCATTCAGGCATGATGGGTCATAATATTAAGGAATGTCGTATGTTGAAAGACAAGATCTAGACGCTGATCGACACCAAAGTTATAAAAGGTAAGGAATCAGCGCCGAATGTCCGCAATAACCCTCTTCCTTATCATAGAGGTGAGGGAGTGAATGTGATAGAAACTGATGAAGAATAGGATCAAGAAGGATCCATCGGACTTATTCGAGAGGGGGACGCTCCCAAAACATCCCCTGTCACCCTCTCGCTGATTGTGATGCAAACCCAGGCACCATTCGAGGTCGAGGTAGCTACGCCCTTCATTGTGATGGTAGCTCCAATGCCGCCTTATAAGTCTGATGCTATTCCATGGGATTATGTGACAGAGGCGAGGAGAAAGGGAAAAGCCTAGATGGAAGAGACAGGTGCTGCACAAGGAATGACTAGAATCGGCAGAGTTTACACACATGAAAATCTTAAAGGAACAAGTAAAGAGACCGCACCAAAACCACCTGTTATAGAGACATGCACTGATGATCTTTGGAGAAAGGTACGTGTGAGGGAATACTCTGTTGTTGATCACATAAATAGGACTCCCGCCCAAATATCCATCTTATCACTATTGCAAATCTCATATGCGCACAAGAATGCCTTGATGAAAGTGTTAAGTAAAGCTTATGTGCTTACCGGTATCTCTAGTGAGGAAATGGCGAATATGGTGGGGAAAATACTGGAGAGTCACAAGATTACTTTCCACGATGACGAGCTACCGCCGTAAAGGTTGACTCACAACAAAGCATTGCACATCACTACGAAATATGAATATAAGTTTATTGCCAGGGTTTTGATAGATAGGAGTTATAGTTTGAAAATATCCCCGCTGACTAATTTGAAAAGAATTGGTATAGGCCTGCATGAGATACGGATGGGAAGTATGAACGTGAAGGCATTTGATGGGTCTCAGAGAGGCACTATAGGAGAAATCAACCTTGATCTGCAGATGTGCCAACCTGGTTCGATGTTGAATTCCAGGTGCTAGATATATCCGCCACTAATAACTTGTTACTGGGACTACCATGGATACACAGAGCTGAGGAAGTCGCTTCTACTCTACACCAGTTGTGAAGTTCGTGTGGAATCATCAAGAGGTGATTATTCATGAAGATGGAAGTAACCCTATCCATACCAACTAGATTGTGCTAGTTATCGAGAATATGAGGATATTGGGAGGAGAGGCATACCACAACAATGAGAGGATAAATGCAATCGAGAAGGGGCGATGGAGGAGCAACAAGATAGAGAGCATACTGATGTGGTTGGGGTATGAGCCAAGAAAGGGTCTTGGTCCAACGCTTTAAAGGATCACAGAACCAATACGGCCATAATATCATGGCACAACCTTTGGTCTCGGATACGAATACACCGTAAAAGAATATAATGATTGGACACCGCCATGGCATGACTTTTACTATCCATTGGAACAACCCATACCACCGTTGCACCAGACATTCCACCAGACTGGTGTGATTTGGGCATCCGAGGAAAAGGGGTTTTGGCCGGTATGAGGAAGTTGTTTCTGGACGAGGAAAATATGGACTGCAATGCAATCATGGAGGAGGAGGAGGAGTAGGAGGAAGACCTCACCATTCAGACTGTGGGAGAAGGAACTGTTCTTAAGAACTAGACTACTGCACCATCCCGGGCTCACCGAGCACGTGGGTAGCCTTGGATGAACTAGCATGATTAACTTTTAAAGTTGTTTTAGCATTTAAGGTATTTTTAGTGTTTTGAAATAATTACTCGAGACATTGAGTCGTACTTGTTGACAGTTTTAAGTTTTATTAAGGCATGATTGCTTTTCGTTTATTTATATTATTATCTTTCTACATTCTTTTTCAGCAAATTATTGCCTATCCTTATGAACCTACGACCGTGACATGTAATGAGACAACGCAACATAAGGAAAGTGATTCGGAAAATTTGGAAGATGATATAATACCTGAGGAAATTGTCAAAGAGGTAGAGAATTTTGAGAACAAACCAAATGCCAATTCTGAAGAAACTGAGGCAGTTAACTTAGGGGATTCTAAGACAGTGGCAGATATTGCTAAGTGAGTTAGACATCATCTATGTGACTCAAAAGGCGGTCAAGTGGTAAGCATTGGCCGATCACTTGGCAGAGAACCCCGTAGACAGAGAATACGAACCATTGAAGACGTATTTTCCCGACGAGGAAGTATCGTTTGTAGGGGAAGATATTGCCAAAATATATGATGGTTGGAGGATGTTTTTTGACGGAGCTGCAAACTTCAAAGGAGTGGGCATTAGAGCTATTTTGGTATCAGAAACCGGTCAACATTACCGGGTATCTGCCAAGCTCAGGTTCCCATGCACCAACAATATGGCAGAATACGAGGATTGCATCATGGGATTCAGATTGGACATGGACATGAATATTCATGAGTTGCTGGTAATCGGAGATTCAGATCAGCTGGTACATCAAGTACTCAGAGAATGGGCTACCAAGAACACTAAAATATTGCCATACCTACACTTTGTGCAAGAGTTGATCAAGAGGTTCATGAAGTTAGAATTCAAACATGTTCTGAGAATACCGAACAAGTTCGCAGATGCACTAGCTACCTTGTCTTCCATGATACAACATCCAGACAAGAATTTTATTGATCCTATCTCGATAAAGGTTCGTAAACAACAAGCTTATTGTGCTTATTTTGAAGAAGAGTTCGAATGAAATCCATGGTTTCACGATATCAAAGAGTATTTGGAGAAATGAGAATACCCAGGAAATGCTATGCACACTCAGAAGCGTACGCTTCGAAGATTGGCTAGACATTTCTTTCAGAGCGGAGGAGTTCTGTATAGAAGGACTCCTGACTTGGGACTGCTACGATGTGTCGATGCCAATGAGGCATCTAGGTTGTTTGAAGAGATACACGTCGGAACATACATACCTCACATGAGCGAGTTCGTTATGGCCAAGAATATATTAAGGACAGGGTACTTCTTGATGACTGTGGAGAGAGACTATATCAAATATGTTCAAAAGTGCACCAATGCCAAGTACATGCAAATATGATATAGGTGCCACCCAATGAACTCAATGCAACGTGTTCACCCTGGCCTTTCTCTGCCTGGATCATGGATGTCATCAGACCGATTGAACCGGCTGCTTCAAACAGACACAGATTCATTTTGGTGGCTATAGATTACTTCACAAAGTGGGTCGAAGCCACTTCCTATAAAGTTGTGACTAAGAAGGCCGTAGCAGATTTTTTCCTAGATCGTATTATTTTCCAATACGGAGTACCTGACTCAATCATTGCTAAATATGCTGCAAATATCAGCAATGATCTAATGAAAGCCATGTGTGAAACATTCAAAATCAAGCACCGAAACTCTACAATATATAAGCCGCAAATGAATGGAGACGTGGAAGCCGCCAACAAGAACATCAATAAGATATTGAGGAAGATGGTGGACAATTAAAAACAATGGCACGAGAAGATACCGTTTGCTCTACTCGGATAACACACCACGGTCCGCACGTCAACTGGGCAATTCCCTATTTACTGGTCTATGATACTGAAGTTGTCATACCCGCCAAGGTGGAGATTCCTTCCCTAATAATCATAAAGGAAGCCAAGCTCAGCGGTGTAGAATGGATACAGAGCCGGTACGAGCAACTGGCTTTCATTGACGGTAAAAGGATGAATGCAGTGTGTCATGATCAACTTTACCAGAATAGAATGGCAAGGGCTTTCAACAATAAGGTAAGACCGAGGTAATTCATACCGGGAAATTGGTGTTGAAGCGGATCTTCCCACACCAGGATGAGGCCAAAGGAAAATTCTCACCTAACTAGCAAGGCCCTTACATGATTCACTGAGTACTGAAAGGAGGAGCACTTATACTTGCAGAGATGGACGTAGAAATATGGCTAAAACCTATCAATTCGGACACTGTCAAGAGATATTATGTCTGTGATTGTATTCACACTTTCTTTTGATGTAACATGAACTATGCTTGACATGATTCATGTTTAAGACGGGATACGTAGGCAACCATATGGGTTCGGTCACATCATAATAAAATCTTCATTACCTTCTACGGTCAGGAACTGGGGCAAGTTTCGAGTTTTCGTCAATCTCATCACGTCAAGGATCGCCAAGAAGTGTGTCGCCGAGAATATACATGTAAACTGGGGTAGAATTTTGAGGAAGGTCCTCAAAATTCCGAGTTGAGAAGGTCACAATGTCTCAAAGCATGTCACAGCCTATGATTTGACCAAACTGTTTACTTTTATACATTTTTACACAAAATTTACCTTAAATGTATATTTTAAAAAAATCGCATTTCTATAGTAGCCAGATGTTACCTAGGGTGACTCGAACAAGGCGTCAAGACAAGGAGCAAAGGCGTAATGCGGAATCAAAAGCACGAACTGACCATTCCCCCCAAAACTCATATTTTTTATTAGAATGCAGGCATAACGGACATAACAAGTATGTCCACGAATATATAACAAGACCGCTATCTGCACACCGACAGAAGTTGCCAGGCACAATCGCGTCAAGCTAAGAACCACTTTTCTTTATCATATTTAATCTTTGCTTTCCTCTGCATAGGTCAAAGCACACCCCTTATTACATTGCATAAGGCTAAGCATTGCCCTCATTACATTAAATAGGGCTAAACACTGCCCTCATCATTGCATAAGGCTAATACAACCTTTCTTTGCATGAGACTAAGCATTGTCTCCATTACATTGTATTAGGCTAAGCACTGCCTCCATTATTGCATAAGACTAAGAACTTCCTTCCTCCTCATAGGGTTAAGCATTGCCCTCATTACATTGCATGAGGCTAAGCACTGCCTCCATTATTGCATAAGGCTAAACATTGCCTTTCTCTGCATAGGGCTAAGCAGTGCCCTCATTACATTGCATGAGACTAAGCACTGTCTCCATTACATTGCATGAGGTAAGAACTGTCTCCATTATTGCATAAGGCTAAACGCTGCCTTTCTCTGCATAGGGCTAAGCACTTCCCTCATTACATTGCATGAGACTCCATTGCATTGCATGAGGCTAAGCACTGCCTCCATTATTGCATAAGGCTAAGCACTGCCTTCCTTTGCATAGGGATAACCACTGCCCTCATTACATTGGATGAGGCTAAGCACTGCATCCATTATTGCATAAGGCTAAACACTGCCTTTCTTTGCATGAGACTAAACGCTGTCTCCATTACGTCGCATGAGTCTAAGCACTGACTCCATTATTACATAAGGCAAAATGCTTCCTTTCTCTGCATAGGGAAAAACACTACCCTCATTACATCGTATGAGACTAGGAACTATCACTGGCAGAAGGCTAAGCATTGCCTTATCTCGCTCTCGCAAATGACTAAGCATCACATGTTCCTTCTATCAAACTATCGATATCGCCGCATCTTTGCATTTCATTGGCTGAAACATCGCCACATTATCCGAAGGCGTCATAGTCTAAAGGAATCATCCTCATAGCCCGAACACATCTTGCCATGGCATATGGATCTCTCGAAACTGCATATCATTATTTCAAGGCGTCATAGTCTAGAGGTACCATCCTCATGGCCCGAGGACATAATTTCATGGCCTGCGAATCCCTTATCATACACTTCATATCCCAGGATGTCCTGGTCTAAGGACATTATCCTCTTCGTCTGAAAGACAACTCTCATAGTCCAAAGGGATTTTGCATCATGTTTAAATTTATGCAATAACTACATATATTTGCGTGCATCTTATTTTAAAAGTTTTACATGTAACTCGAGAGGTAACCGTTTTATAAACAGGAGCAATTCTCGCTCCAGTTTTCGTTCACAACATTCACATTCTTTGACTGTTTCAAACGTAACTGATGATCAGCAATTGATTACTCTTTATTGTGTAACCGCTCAAATATTTGCCTTGTACATCCATAATATTCAAATTTTCATTCATAGCTCCATCAGAAATTATCTGTTGCTTATGACGTTGTCCTATCCAATAGAAGATCCTTATTCGAAACGTATGCCTTTTTTTTATAATAACTCCACTAACCCTGTTCGTCATTGGATCCAGAACTACACACGGTCTGATTTCCGTAACACCAAGGATATGTAGGCAACTCAGGAATCAGGGTTCGGCCCCATTTTTTCCAACATACCTCATCCTCGCCCATTCAGGCAAAATTGGCTATCATTTTCCTTTATCCGACAACTCTTTCATCATTCCCGGGTAAACAAGGGCAGTTGTTGATACCCAATTTTTTCCTCATAGTTTATAAAGTATTCCATATACTTTCAAAATATCATTTTGCATTATTACCCAATTTACAAGTCATATAAGTATTTTCTATAATATTTTTATACTTTTTAAAGCTTTAAAATTTATTTTCTCGCATTTAATTTGTTTAAATATTTATCAATTATCTCTTTAACGTATTTTAGGGTGATTTATTCATCCAAATTTATCATTTTATATAACATGCATTTTATAATATTTCATCCCATTTTTATGTAATTATATGTGCATTTTCTCTATTTTATCTACATTAGTTACAATTCTAGGCTATATTCTATAAATAATTGCATTTATTATATTATTATTGCTAAGATAGCATTTTTAATTTTTTATAATGTTAAGCTATTAGTTTCAAGCATTTTACTGAATAAATAATGTTTTTATTATTTTTAATCATTTTCTATAATTTATTTTTTATCAATTTCGAATATTTAAATTGTAGCCCAATTTTGAGCTAATTTGGACCAAAACCAGACCCAAAAAACACATGGCCCATCTCTTTTATCCATCTGAGGCCCAAACCAAATGACCCTTTACCCGGTCGTGACCGTCTCAATGACTCGCCCCACTCTTTCTTTCAATCTTGGACGTTGATCTCAGAGATCAACGGTCCATAAACTATGTCCCCCTTTTAATTAACCTCACCTAAACCCTAACATCATTTTCACCCGCCCATTGCCCCCAGGTCCTTTCGAACCTTCTCCTCTCCTCACAAACCCTAGTCGCCGCCCTCAACTCTTCTCCGAATCCAATCCATTCATGGATTCTTACCCCGATTTGCTTACCTTTTTTGGGTTACATTGCTTTTACTTGTGTAAATATGGTATTACTTAGAACTTACCCAGTTTTGGCAAGTACCAATCTTTCAAATCAAGAGAAATCGGACTTACTCCTCAAGATTCAAACGGTTTTTCGTCTATATACGTCCATCGCAAGATTATGCGGGTCTGATTTAACAAGATGCTTCGGCCAATCTATGATTCCGGGAAAAATTAGTGTTTTCCTGATTTTTCTCCTAATTTGGTTCTTAATCAATTCTGCATGATCTTATTTCCTTATTCATGTTTGATTAATTGTGTTTCCTTATTTGGATGTTTGATTTTTGCTATTATATAAACCCCCCTTCCTCGTTTCCCTGAGAGACCTTAACAACTATTGTTTTTCTCTCACTCACACTTGTCCTATACTACTCTGAAACTTAATCTCTAGGCCGGATGAAAGCCAAGGCCACTGAAATTCAATTATTGGACCTTTCTCAGTGTGAGCACTGTCCGGGGTTCATCTGAAACCCTTGGGAACTATGACACACTACGATTCTTGGGTTCTACTGCTCATCTTGCCATTGACGATTGAGATATTGCTGAAATTGCTATTCTTGTTTACTTGTTTGTCAATTGGTAACTGGTAAGTCCATTGGCCTTCGTAGTTTCATCTTTTGGTTGTATAAATGAACCTTTTGTGAACCAATGTGTTACCATGCTATCTCTGTTTACAGCCCTATTGGCCTTAAAATTAGTTTGTGATTCTAAACTTTTTCTAACACTAGAGCTTGCCTAGTTTGGTAACCAGGATTCTGAATTTCTTACGCATGTTTTATTGTTCTGTATGTTTCTGAGTACTTATGTTTGTTGTCTGCTATGAGCCTATCTCCCTACCTTGATCAAGACTCTTATGAGGAACCAATTCAATGCCCTAAATATGTTTGGATGCATTGTTTCTACTAGGTTATTCATGTGTAGCCTGTAAACTTCCCCAATGATCATGTAATTTCTGAATGTCATTACTGCCTAAACCTCTAAGACAAGTATGACATGTTT